>NW_023616067.1:0-80001 GCF_013339695.2 Rhipicephalus sanguineus
TTGGCCACGGCTTGGAATGTAGTCCAGCTGGTCTCTATTTGAGTGGCGCGTATCTTCTTGTTGATTACGGCTACGTGTGTGTAGTACAGGAAGTCGCACACGGCATCCGGAGGGTACAGTGTCGGCTCCACGGCGCCGTGTCCCACGGTGCAGAAGATTTCCTTCACTGAAAATGAAAGAGCGAAACCCTATTGTACGCGTCGTGATCAAGTTCCTCGTTAATTTCTTTGGAGGTATGCTACATAGTGGCTACGGAAGCACCTTGTTGTAATGTGAATCGGCGTGTCATAAAAGCCCGCCTTGAAACCAAGAAACAATAGCACTGATCAGCATAGTTAAACACGTATCATGCTCCGCACATCATCATCATTCTCGGCCTGCAGGACGAAGGCCTCTCGCTGTGATCTCCAGTTCACCCTATCCTTCATGATGTTGGACGGCGCAACAAGAAATGAGCGCTGACTCGCATTTGAGTTTAATACGATCAAAAATATTTGCCGTCAGTGCAAGTGTTCGCCAAATTTCTATGACACAGAGATTCTGTACAAGCATAGAGATATGAACACTACAGTCAATTACAACTTTAGAAGGCCGATGCACACAAGCCTGCACCAATGGGCGCGCGCTCGACAGTGACGTCATGAGCTGGACGGCCGGTGAGCCCGCCCGCCCTCGGAGAATATTGCCGAGTGCATGAGCGGAACCATAGGCGTGCGCAGGGTTTGCCATCAGGGGGTTCTGCGAAGGTTCATCGCAGCGCCCCCCTCCACCTTACTGAGTCAATGTATGGGGCAGACTTCGCGCAGATGGCATGAAAAAGCAAGTATGCATCAGCCAGCCTTCGATTGCGCTATGTGAGAGAGAGTTAGCCTATCTAGATGGCATGTTGCGATGATTTGAGGAAAGTTAACCGTGTACTATAGCGGAATTACATTATTTTGCTTTCCCTCTGTGTTTTGTGCGCCACTGCATATATTTTTTTGATCGCATGTGATCAAACTTAGTTGCGAGTCAGCGCTTGTCCTGTTTTCTTTTCAACTGTTCCTTGTCGTTTGCCGTTCAACATCATGAATCAGTACCAACTTGCACAACTTTTCACTTTACCCTATCCTGTGCGAGGTAATTTCATATCGAGCTTCTTAATTTCGTCACTCCATCTAACTCTCCGCCTTCCTCGACTGCGTTTCGCATCCCTTGGTAATCATTCTGTTACTCTTACAGTCCACCGGTTGTCTGTCCAAGCATTACATGTTGAACCCAGATCCATTTATTTCGCTTAATGTCAACTAGCCTATCTGCTACCCTGTTTTGCTCCCTTACCCATTCTGCGATCCTACGATCTCTTAATGTTACTCATATCATTTTACGTTCCAGTGCACGCTGCGTGGTCCTCAACTTTTTCTCTAGTTGCTTTGTTATCCTCGACGTTTCAGCCTCATGTGTCATAACCGACAGTATGCAGCGATTGTATACTTTTCGCTTTAATGAGAGTGGCAGTGACAGAGACATATGAATAAACATCTCCACAATATACACGCCACTTATGTTGGAGCTATAAGTTGCATTTTATTTTGGATATTAACCGCGCTTAACTCAATTTGCATTTTAGGTGGCGTCATTCCCACGCTTTTTCCTGACCTCGTGCTTTTATGTGTTCGTGCGCGCGCGTGTGCGCTCGCGTGGGTGTAAATGGGTGGTTAGGTCGGTCACCTTAAGGTGGCTGATATGCAGTGACATCACTCACCTTAAGGTGGCTGATGTGCAGTGCTCGGCGAGTTAAACGTGATACTCGGAGCGCGTGGCTGCTGGCGGTGAGGGTGACGGCGAGGGCGAGAGCGCTTGTAACTCAATTGTGACTGCTATCCAGTTGACAGTTGTTCAGCCGGTGGTTCCCGGTGGATCCGGCGGAGTGCTGGCAATCCTTCGTAATGTACGGCCGCCACTACGATCCGCTTCGCGCTACGCGGCACTACACGTGAGCGCGGCGTTTGGAAGCCATGGCAAGGAACCGGTGCCACCAAGAAGCACAGACTGAACGGTTGTCTACCAGATGCAGTCGTCATGTGTCACTAACGCTCTCACACTCACCGTCGCCGCCAGCGCCCATGGCCCACGCGCTCCGAATATCGCGTCTCAATTGCCGAGAGCACTGTACGAATAAGCGTGCGCAAGGTTCCCCATTCGGTGACGGGGGCGGGGGGGGGGGGGGGGGGGGGTCGTGTTTAGTGTCACAAAGCTACACGAAGCTGGAAGGTCGAAGTTCAGCGAAATCCATGTGCTACCCACCATTCCCATCCTGGCTCAGCGAGCACGTTTCCAGCTTCTAAGGGTACCATCGTCATAGTTCTGTGTAGTAATTGCTGTAGAAGTATCTAATAATAATAATATTATATGGGGTTTAACGTCCCAAAACCCCAATATCGTTATGAGAGACGCCGTAGTAGAGGGCTCCGGAAATTTCTACCACCTAGGGTTCTTTAGCGTGCACCTAAATCTAAGTACACGGGCCTCAAACATTTTCGCATCCATCGAAAATGCAACCGCCGTGGTCGGGATTCGATCCCGCGACCTTCGGGTCAGCAGTCGAAGCGCCATAACCACTAGAATACCGTGGCGGCGCCTAGTTGAAGTCTCTAGGGTCAGTACTGTATCGGGGAGACGGGCGACGTTACAAGCATGCCCAAGAAGTTCATAACAAAGTAATCTGAACCAGTTCAGTTACACTTCACATGTAGTTGCAGTGTTGTTCCGTCCCTCACCTTCCGGCTCTATTGTAGTCGTTGTAGTTGTCAGTTGTCGACTTGGTTGTCGAGTTGGCTGTCGACTTCGGTGTAGTCGTCGATGACGTGGTCGTCGACTTGGTCGTAGTCGTCGTACTAAGCGTTGTCGTCGCAAGCGTAGGGGTCACTGCAAACGCGACATTGCGATGTAATCGATCGTAAGAAGCATTACGAAGCAGAGTTCTGTAAAGCGCTATACAATCGTTCTCTTTGATGGGCGGCGCAGTACCTTCATAGAAACCTTCCACCACGTAGCTAGGCTCGTTGTTGTACGTGATAATTCCCAGGATTTGTGGACATCTGTACGTGGCGCCAAATTTCGGCGGTAACAACGACGTCCCGACATAACTGAATGGGAAACAGGTGAAAAAAAATCATATCTGACGAAAAAATCTAGTTACCAAAGAGGACTCTCGGTTCCATACAACAGATACCTACTGGAACATTTTCATAAAATTTCAGTATCACACTACAAAGTGGGGGGGGGGGGCTAGTCCCAGTATTATTGCACACCACCCATTAGGAACACATGGGGCCGCATTGTAAAGTATTTAACCCTCTGGGAAACCATGCGATTTATAGTGCGGCGCTGCAATTTTACCAGAATGTTCAAATAGGTCTTTGTTGCATAGAACCGGGGTTTCAATTTTGGTAACTATCTTTTGTTTTTGTCAGATACGACTTTTTCACCTATTTTTTTTATTCAGATACGGCGGGCCGACGCTGCCACCTGCGAGAGATGGCGCTACGTGGACATGTTCCCAAATCGTGGTCATGCGCCTCGTCTTGGAGAGCGGCGCCCGCGAAGCGAAGGGCAAACGACGTTCAGTTTGAAATTTGAGCTCGTTTCGTGGTGCGTAGCGATGAAACTCGTGGCAGACACGTTTGCGAGCACGCGATGTAAGCAATGCACCTGTCAGCTCAAGATGCCCACGGCTACTGAGGGGCCCTTTAAGTGCGGTCACGCCGTTTGATCCTTGTGTTACATTTGAAGATTACCAAGCCTCAGCCTCTGAGATTTGTGCGATCTCGGAGGCTACAGACGACACTTGGAGCGAATTCGTGGATACAAGAAAGGACATGCGTAAGTGATCGAGAAATAACTCACAGGGGCCGTCATACAATCAGCTAAGGCGACTAGAAGGCGAAAGCCATCTTCTTTTTTTTCTCAGTGGATGGATTGGCCCTTCCCGCCATCCTCTGAAAGGTTTCTGCACCTAACGTGGATTTGCACTGCCTCCAGCATCGGAGGCACCTCACCTGATTTTGCACTGCCTCCGTGATCGGCCCACCTTTGACCAAGCTGCAATGTCATGTGATGACGTCATTATGGGACGTTACGTCTCGTGACGTAACAGTGATACCACGATGATGTCATAGTGACGTCACAAGCTTTGGCGATCTGTGACGTTGTGATGACGTCGTATGCTGACGCAATCACGTGATGATGATTTCTTGCATCACTCGTGTTGTCCCCGACACCGCGCGACGCCGCCGACGCGGGACGCCGGTCAGTTTTCGCGTTTAATGATGCATCTAAGGTTTTCCCCTTAATGACTCACAGAGTCCTTTATGCATTCGCCTAGGACGACCCGAAGGCAAAAGCCATCTTTTGCTTTCCAGGCGATGTGTTGATTCTCAGCCGCCCCCCTCCGCAAGGTTTCTGCCAAGTGGTCTTGTCATCGTCACGTAAGCAACTGGTTGCCGCCTTGAAGAAGCCAAGACCGCCTGTGGATACATTTGCTCAGGCGACCCCCCCCCCCCTGTTCAAATATTCTTCAACTCTTCTAGCCTCCATCTACTCCTGAACATCTGCATTGTTTGCAAATCCTAAAGAGCGCGATAGCGTCGCTTACTGTCACCGTCACTTGAGCAAGAACCTCACGTGACGTCATACCGCCGCCAAGATTTGAATGAGAGGGAAAAGCTCCGCGTGGTCGCAATTTCGCTAGTGTCAGTGGTTGGCGCGTGTCAATGTGGGGCCAGTTACCTATACGCCGGGTCGCTTCGCGGTTCTCGCTAGCTTTGCCCGCATCACTACACGGCCAGAACCAGAGCCGACAGCCGCGTGCCACTCTATCAATGACGTCATACGTGACGTTTGCGCCCAGGTCACGTGACTCTTCCGCTTGTGATCGACACCGGAAGTTCCGCTATCGCATTCAGACGGAAATGCACTGCTACCTAGCGTGGGAACTTGTATTACTAAGGAAATATTCTAGGCGTGGCTACACTATCGCAAACACCAATGGAAGAGCGGAGCTGAAGGAAAGGTTCATCAACGAAAGTCCTGCGCCGCTTTACTATGCCTTACTCTCTTCCTTCATCCTCACCGTCATCCTCGCATCGCTTTCCCGTTCCTCACTAATTCCTTGCCTTGACACTCCACTATACATTACCATGCTTTACTCTCTCCCTTACTTCTCACCCTCTCTTCCCTTTTCGAACTCTGCTATGCTAGGCTTTCACTCTCGCCTATGCTTGGCTTATACCTCTGTCACACGGCCACCACCGAAACCCGTTTATCTCCGTTCCGCATTGAACTCCATAATGGAGCTTAACCAGAATGGAGTTGTGGCCGTGCTACACGGCTCGGTGCAAGCTTTCGATGGTTGTCGCATGGGGCAGAAACAGCGCTGCTGCGCTCGTCGAAACGTCGCATTCTTTGCTTGCGCAGTCGCCTTTAAAGCAACGAAAACGTGTTTTTGTGTGTTGATGAAGTGCCGGAATCACCATTGCTGTCACAGTGCTTGTTATTATTATTATTATAGTTGACATGCATACACAAACACCCGGAGCAAGGTGGCAGCTCCCGCCTGGAGGGCCAACGCCTGCGACTCCGTCGGGCGAGGGCAGTTATGGAGATGGAACGAATCACGGAGCAAAAATAAGTAGCAACACCGAGACGTCCACAGACGAAATCATGTGTTTTGTTCATGAACAGGGCTCGATGTCTGGTAGCAGCACACCCTCGGGAAACGGGAAATCATCATGGCGCAACACTTGAGACCAGTGAGTCTACATTCCTTGGTCCCATGGCCGATGCGTAGCGAATGCGGGCAGTCTCTGAGAAGATGCTCAAGCATTTTCACGAAGCACAAGACATAACACGGACTGTCCACACCCCTTGTCGGTAGAAAGGTTCGCGCGCCTGCAGAGCCAACCCTTAGCTTACATAAAAGCGCTCTGGCAAAGACTAGGCTGGTCTGCGGGCTGCTTAGGAGCTGTCGGCGTCTCAGCAGACGAGCGTTTTTAAACGCGCATCAAATTTCGTGGCAGTCACGCTCGTGTGGGCACGAGTTGAAGCGAGTTGATGAGCCTCTTCATTCCGGCAATTTTTTTTTTTTTAGATGACCTTTCGCTCACAACCACGACGCCGACCCGAATTTCTGCGAAACTCTTAACGCTACGCGTTAAAACTCAACTAGGTATCCTTTACATCCACTTGCTAACGGCAAATCGAGCAGCACATGTGGGTACTGGACATGCCTGCAACAGTCTAATTTTTGTCCGTGGAGAAGCTCACCTGCTTCCTCCACTGGAAGACTTTCCTGCGTGAAACAGTATGAAAATTGGATACCGCAATCAGTTGCACACAATGTTAGACTGGCTACGCTTCGGAAATATATCACTGAAAGGTTGTCAATTCTGCATTGCCAAATTTTGAGGAACTGTATGGGTGGAACGAGTGAAGTCGCTATAATAGACATTTAGGAACTCTTAAGTACGAAATAAACTTTCCAAGCGTACCGCTCCTGATCTTCGGGTGGAGAGCGTGCCAAATTCTGATGAAAAAGGATGAAAAAATGGTTCGTTTAGAACCCGAGTATGGGCGGGCCCCTTGATAATACCATAAAAACACTACCAAAACCGCTCTCTAGGACATCCATGCGGTCGCACTAATAGTTTGAAACCAATCGATTCAGTGGTTTTGTCTAAAAAATTAGAACAAGGCAAAAAAAAAAAGTGGGACATATGAGTCCCACTGCCCCACAAAGGGTTAAAGGACTGAGCGTGCAACGCGGACACAAGAGAAAGTCAGGGCAACACAAACGCCGACTAACTGAAAGGGTGCACAGCGACGGAAAAGAAAGTAGACAGGAAAACTTATCTGCGCATGCCCAGGCAAGAGGCGAACCTATTGATCCGGCACGTGTAAGGGTCTCGTGAGAGGTGACTGTCAGGCATTGATTTCATCTTTATGAAACTTTATCGACGGTTGCCTCACGCATGCGCTATTTCCCTATTATCAATACCATGCCTCAACCATATCAGACCCATTTCTTCATTCCTGTGCCTGCACAAAACTGCGCATTCATCGAACTTAGGCATGTACTTACACTCACGACAATGTAAAGATAGATTAGACAGTGAGCCTCCGGTTAGCGACATCTTATGTTTCAATGATCGGTTACACCGACCCGTCTTTCTTCGCAGAAGCGGCCGCAGCTAAAAGGAACCTTATACACCACCCGTACGGCAATCAGTGATTTTGTTGATGTGTTTTACGTAAAAAATGTCAGTCCGCTTCTTTACCCGCTCATTCCCCGCTCATTCTATTACCCGCTCATTCTTTCTTTGCACAGCGGCGCATATCTTGCCTAGCTTATTGGGCAGCCGTAAAAGCAACATCAACGAGATAGCGATGAATGTAAGGAATACCGACGACACGCGTGTTACCAGTACTTTCTGCAACCATGCTCGCGCTTAACAAAAAGGACTTCTTTAAGCGTTGAGCGACAGTAGCCACTGCCACTCGAGGATAACCTACACCTAAAAGACGCGTATCCTGTGCGTTAAAAAGCTGGCACTCATTTTGTGCTAACACGACTTGATGAAAGAAGATTTAAGACATGACATGGCTATACCGTTTTTTACAACCTTAGAATGCTTCGACGAGAACTTTAACCGCGGTTCTGAAGATGGAGGATATTGCTAGCATAAGTGGTTCTCTAACACGTTAAGGAAATGTCTAGAAATTGTATTCCATCATTCTGAGGCAATTCTTTAGTAAAGTTCAGGCATCCTCATATAATTCAAATTGTTCGCTCACTGAGTAACCACGAATTCAAAGTCATCAGCACTACAAAGAATTAAGTAATCGGCCGCGTAAAGAAAAACCTTAAAAATAGAATTACCTAAGAGCAGTGGCGCCCGAGGGGGCGAGGGTTTGTCACCCCCCCCCCCCCCCATAACTGCTTCACGGTCATTATCACCGAGAATCCCACGTACACGTTCACGGGCCTTGTTGACGTCATTTCAATTCAAGAGGTGGTTCCAGTCGAATTTCCCTCATTTACTCTATAAATGTGTTGTATTCACTCATCTACTCCTAAACTGAAAGAGCGCAAGCGCATGTTCTGTGGCTCTGCGTTCACTTCCAGTGAAGCAGCTTTGGACGAAAGGAAGATGCTTCACGGTCGTCAGTGTGACCCCTCTTCTTTGCTTTCCCCCTGATTACCGCAATAGAGCAGGGAGATATTCGGAATCTTCGAAACAGGCTATTGTTCTCTTTCATTTATTTGATCCTCGGGGAGGCTAGAAGGGGCCGTGTACAATGATAATGCCCGCATGACTTAACCACAGACTTCGGTGCACAGTGCATGTGACATCAAAAAGTATTACGTATAGCAGCTCATCTCCAGCTCTGTACGCAGTGCTACATACATGTTTGTCCCGAATAAGAGTTCGCAGTGTTGTTTACCGTTTATAACGTTATTATCCGGTCCATACGGCCAAATCAAATGCACTTACCTGCACACATGCAAATTATCTGGTTCACTGGACGCTTCTAATGCAATTGAGATTAAGATATCAAGTACCAAAAGCCATTAAATTGTCGGTGTCACATGGCGTGATTTAATGGCACTAATGGCGCGACGACGAAGGTGCGCAATAAATATATGTTGGTTTTGCCTTGAATGTGCAACTTTTCAAATTCTACGTCATAAAACTCATTTCATAGAAATAACAAGCGTTTTCATGTACATTCAGTGGCCTTATTCGCTATGGAAACGAAACCGCTTAAGCGTGATGAACATTCCCTGTTGCGATGCCGGCGGCATTCTCGTTACTTTTCTTAAAATCTTTGAGATTTATGTATACGAATTGGGTCCGTCATGGAGCACGTTTGGTTTTACTTTACATAGTCAATAATGTACGCTCTCCTTGCCACCGCTTAAAGCCATTATATTACGCTCTTACCATTAGCGCCACTTTTGAAGTGAAAACGGGGTCTAACATAATTCAAATTGGTAGGACCGAATCAAGGTAACTATCGATCCTTGAAGAAAAAAGAAAGAGAAAAGCATTTGAAGCACTTGGGCCCTTCCAAATACATATGGTTCGAACACTCTCTTCTTGCCTTATCACAATGCATTGTGTTCGCTGAATATGCAAACTTTCTCATAATGTTTCACAATTTGGAACCCTGTCCCATGTCTGTCGCCATGGCAAATATAACAATGAAATACATCGAGGAACAAGCTCTTAATTCATTGCAGCCGCAGCCAAAGAATCTTTCTCAGATACGTCTCAACGACTGTCATTTGAGCGTCAGAGATCTTAAGTCACAATTATTCTCTCATCTAAGTTTATCGAACGAGTATTCAGTTACCCTTGAAACAGAATACTCCCTTTCGTTAATGCCATAGGCCAGATATGTTTTATTATACGGACGTATATGATCAAATAAGGGGACATATAAAGTCATATATGGCCATATATGAATTTATATAATTATATAAAAGTGTTCATATAAGTCCATATACTGCCATAACCTGCCATATACGGCTTCACATAAGGTCATGTACTGCCATATATGGCTGTACTGATATGCATATAAGGGCACTTATAAGGCTATATAATCCCATATATGAGTGTATTTATATGCATATAAAGGCTCATATATTGCTGTATACTCCCATATATGGATGCAAATGAATGTAAATGTGTCCAAAAATCGCCAAAAATAAGGGAACTGAAGCATTTGCTCGCTGCCTTCATAATTACTTTTTCTGTGGTGGGAGACATCTTGAAATGACTAGACACACCAATTACGCCATAATTAAACAAAATAAATTAATTAGCTTTTTAATTAGCGGAGAGACGCGGTCGAGTCAAAAGGGAGAATTGCGGTCCTTCCGGCGAAAAGACCATTGCCGCTTTGACATCTTGAGAAATCGGCCTCTGGTAATTATTGCGGAGCAATGAAATTGAACCAAATTCACTGGCGAAACCAAAACCGTAGCTCCAATGAGCGCAACTGGCAGACGACCAGAATGACGTCACTATTCACGACGGCGATTGCAGTGGTGTTAGTTCTTCTGCATTTGTTAACGTAAGTGCACCATACGTGCTCTAATTGCACACGAAATCCGCACAACCCCGAAGCGAAGTCAATTAATCGGTGGCTGGTAAAACACGCTCGCTCATTCTGGACATCTCGGAAAGGTAGTTGTGCTGTTCCGAGTTTCGGTTTCGCCTGTGAAATTTGTCAGATTTCATTATTCGCTAGTAATTGCCAGCGGCTGCTTTCGCAAAATCAAAAAGTGGCAACAGGCTCTTCGCAGAATTAAGGGCTGCAATTTTCCCATTTGACTGGACCACTTGTCTCCACTAATTAAAAAGTTAAATAACCCAATTTCTTTGATTCCTGTCGTAATTTATTCCTCTGCTCAGCTTAATTTGCCACCACAAAAAAAAGTAATTATGAAGGCAGCGTGAATATATCTCATATTTTTATTTCTGAGGATTTTCGGACACATTTCTTGAAACACCCTGAATTAGGGTGCTTATAAAGTCATATACTATGCAATGAACCTACTTTCATTTATTCTAGCTCAATCATGCAGATATGACTTTCCAAAGAATCCATATTGCCTATTTTTGGTCTCTTGACATTGTGCCCCTCATTTTTCATCTGGTTCTTCCACTTGTAGCATTCCTTATTTTGTAATATCTTGAACCATATTGCAGTGAAAAACGAAACGTTTTCAAGCAAACAGCAGTGCCACAACAGAACAACATAATGGGTAATAGTTGGTGTATATTTGTACTTTTTTTAGTGTGCAGACAGTACATTACTAGGAGACAGCAGTGTATTAAAATATTAAAAAAAAGAAGACGGAAGGAAGAAGTTTAAATTAACCATGAGTCGAACCCACAGACAACAGCACTACCAAGCTGTCCGCGTTGCGCGTTAACCGGCTACACCACCCGCGCGCTTTTCTTTCTTTCTTTTTCTTTATTGGATACCGCCCGCGCTTGGCAGTGCGAAGGCTTCATTTTTTTTAGTAAAAGCTGCGACCTATAATATCTGTGTTCTACTTAATAACCATCGCGCCAATTAAATCAGTGCTACGTCGTCAACACCCGGCGTGATCTAGATATGAATAGCTCCGTACTGTTCCGAGACGCGCTAGTTGCGATCTCGCTCGATCACTAACTCCGCACTGAACAAAGGCTAATTACCTCAATAAACAAAGATTTTCTACCGTACAGGGAGCTCTAATGTACGTGCTAGCGTCGTAAGTACGTAGCGGCGACACCAGCAGAGTACGATAGCTTGTTAATTCATTTTGCTTCGACGCAATGTACGTACGAAATGCCACTGTTTGAAAGAGAAAATGCTGTCTTATGTGAAAATTCTACTATTTTTTAATCGACCTCTGATTAAATAAGAACGCACTGTACATACAAGTAATGCAGAGCACTGCTTCGACCGCCGATGGAAAAGTAAAGCGCACTGTCCGCGCTAGAAGCCTGTCGTCTGCTATGAAAACGCAAACAACAAAAAAGGCAAATCTGCTGAAGTACTATTTGGCTTACATTGCATAAATTGCTCTTCAAGATAAGCTATTATTTTCATTGTAAACTATGTTTTTCGAATAACATGCGTGCACTTTTTAATTTGACTCGCTCACGTATTTTTCTTTTTTTTTTTCATCAACTCTACGAGCCAAAGCCATCCACAGTCAAAGCCAAATGTCATTTATTTTTTTCTGTGTCAGCGTCTCGTGAGCTCGTTACGTCTTCAAGAACATTAATTTCATCTGAGAACGTGCCGCCCTCCCTTTTGCGATGTGCAAAGATCGTGCGCAAGTCGTGCGTTTTTTGGAGCGCCAGTCACGTACGAGTCGTTCAAGGAATCGAAGGAATGTACTACGGGCGCTCGTAGGACTCCGCAGCATGTCCGCAGCTGATGGCTGACGCCCGTGGCTACCGACACGAGACCGGCTACCGACTGCGTGACAGTATGAAAGGTAAGTGGCACATGTTATTATGCAAAGTACGCAACTCAGCGGAAGGCTGTGTTATCGCACGCGTACGAGGCGTTGTAGAGACGCAGCCTTATGCCCATTTGCGAGTGACAAACATTGTCATTGTCCCCGCTACCGATTCGCTATGACTACGCTCATACGAGCAGAAAGAGCCACGACGCATCGGTACGGCTTTACGGAAGGAAATTTGTAACAACTGAGATAACATGCATGCGTATGATGATCGATTTGTCTGATGAGCATCATAGTGAGCAGGACGCAGGCGTCACTCGCATTGCATCGTTGTTAAGACAGCAAAGCAATGCTGCAACGCCATTTACTGTGCAGCCTTGTGCTCACGTTCGTGTGCGAAGCGGTATAATAAGCTGAAACTAATGGTGAAGTGTTGACTATGCGCTTAGACACTGACTTGAACTGGGTAAACGTAATAATGTTAATAGTGAGCTGGAGCCGTGTTTTCAGCATAGCGTAGAGACGTGTTCGTGCAGTATGTGCGTGTGTATCACCTTCACTTGTCAGTAATATTGTACGAACGAGCATCCACGATTATGAAAACTGGCATGCACAATGCGAGATTTCATATTCTGTCAGAGTGACCATGTGAACCTTATCCGAAGCAGCAGATTTCATATTCTGTCAGTGTTGCTTTTTATACATGAGTGTACTGCCTTCACGTAGTTGTATACATTACACTGCTGTGTGGTAGTGGTTTAATTAGCATGGTACTGTGCGGTTGCTTATGTAAACACGTTAGGAGGCAGAAGGATCTGAATAGGCTAGTTGTCTCATGAGGAATGTAAGTGTGCTAGCACAAACAAGACAAGGACAGAAGAAAGACGTAGCAACAGGACCAGCACTCTTACGCGTCTACCTTCTGTCCTCATCTTGTTTGTGCTAAGACACGTAGGTGCATATAATTTAGCAACAGGCTGTTTATGTAATGCTTTTGTTGCCCATTTAATGCTTCAGAACAAATAAAATAGATTGTGCATATATAAACACGCCTTGACAAAGCAAATTTCATGCTGTTATGCCGAACACCTAACAAAAGCCTGTCACGTGGTCACTTGCTTTTGTTTCAGCTTCTGAATACTGTTTATTTTTATTAGTTTCTAACTTCAAGAAATTGCACGTCAAATTGATTAATGCTTCTTGACCTTATAATAAGTGCATTGAAAGTATTGCACGCAGTTACAAAGTGTGACCTTACACATATTCAATGCTGCTGCCTGCACAGCTCTGTCATGCTTACTGTTTCTCATTTCTCCCTAACTTATTGCTTACCGTAAAATCCCGAGCAAGCGCCCCCCCTCCCTTCTTCGGGAGATTTCAAATATGCGACCCATTCTCTCCTCCCACCATTTTCACTGTTTTCATTTGTCCAACGAGTGTGAATGAAAACAGGGAATGCATGCGTATTCAATAAAGCATTTCATTAGAAGCACGGGTGTGCATTTTGTATTCTTAGCGGCTCATCCACGGCCACCTTCAATTTTGATTCATGACCGAGCAAGGGCCCCCCTCCAAATCTTGTCGGATTATCCCTCACTGTAGGGGTGGCGCTTGCTCGGGATTTTACGGTAGTGTTTCTTACTTTCCTCTTTTTAGACACATGCATACAACGCGGTAAGGTAGGCCGCTTTGCTAGAGAGAAAATTGGTGCAGTCGAATATGTAAATAATCCTCGTACCTCTCAGGAGTCGCATACACCTCGCATAGCATGTATAATGTACAGTACTCACGGATTGAAATAGGACACTTGGAGCGCATATGGCCGCCGGTATATGCAGCGCCGCTCGTGGATCCTCATGGAACCAAGGTGGTGCATTGGGGTATAAAGCAAGGGGGAGAACATCTACAGCAGGATTGCTCCTTCCGGTCGCCAACAAGCCGGCCTGTAGTTCACCACGCTGAGAGTGTGGCGCTGGAAGGCTTGCGCGCTTTCATATGCCGACCGAAATGGCTTGCCGGTGTGCACCTCTTATATTGCCGCGCGAGCAGAGGGCGCTCTCGTTACACGCGCTTTGGTGATGCAGCACGAATGCTGTGCAAGACTAAGGGATTGTGCCTTACAGTGTGCATGTAAGCAGTCTATTCTGCCAACATTTAAGTGCAGGGCCCGCTATCGTCGCGGTTAATCGCAGTGACAAATCACGGTGAAATGAAATAATGTCTGTGTTCTTCCCGCTTTCTTCGCCCATGTTCAACGCCCAATCTGCATCGTGTTGCAAGCAGCGGCCAATGTAGCGTCAACGAACACATGTAAGGCACAATCTCTTAGCTGAATCCTGTGTCTTACTTGCACAGCGTGCGTTCCACATCGCCAAAGCGCGTGTAACGAGAGCGTCCTCTGCTCGCGCCGCAATATAGGAGGTGCGCACTGGGGAGCCATTTCGGTTGGCATACGAAAGCACGCAAGCCTTGCAGCGCCACGCTGGCAGTGTGGTGAACTAAAAGGCCGACTAGTTGACGACCGGAAGGAGCAAACCTGCTGCGTCGATGTTCTCCTCCTCGCTCTATACCTCAATGCAACACCTTCGTTCCATGAGCACCCACGAGCGGCGCTGCATATACCGACGGCCATGTGCTCCGAGTGTCCTATTTCAATCCGTGGGTACTGTGCACTGCACATATAATCCCAATTAGCTCTGATCGATTCATTTGTTCAGTTATGCTCTGCTTAAAAAGCGCAAATGAAGGGAAGGTGTTGGCATTTGTCGGTTCGGTGCATTACCTGGCCATCCTTTTTTTAAATTATTTTTTTTCTTACTTTAAGAACTATGGCAGCGCAAGTTAGGAGGCAGACACAAACAAAGTGACGCACAACACAAAGCCTCAAATGCTAGTTGATAGTTTTATACAGGCAAAAGGGACAGAAAACTGGAAAACAGGTAGGGGGGGGGTAAGTGGGTCTGAGTCCATTTAGTTATGCATCACTGTCGGAGAAAATGAAAAGTGTAAGAGCAGTGAAAGTACAGTGTCACATATGGTTGCTGAGTCGGTTGGCCTTCAAAAGTCACAGCCGCACTTTTGTGGCTTTCAGCAGCCTTGATATTGTGACAAAGTAGGACAGTAGCACTGGCAATTGGGCGAGTTGGTACGGATGCATAGATTTAGCACGGTGCAACAATTCAGACGAAAAGACGAACAATCGATGGCACTTGTGTTCGTGTGATCATTCATTTTTTCATCTGCCTTGTTGCGCCGTTCTAAAAGTAGGAGAGACAAGAAAAACCAGAGAGCATGACAGATTGACCGGCTTTATAGATACTGAACAAGCAGTGTCCTCATTTTTTCATTGAACTAAGGAACCCATGCGTTTCATTGTCGTCACCATGCCCTGGCAGGTACACGTGAAATCTGTGCGGCATTTGGCCCATGCTGAAAATTGTGTTACATCGTCGTCGCTATGCCGTGGCACATACACACTTCAATATGGCCGTGGGAGTATGCACAACTATGGTCCTGACATCTTGTTCAACATTCTATTTGGCTGCCAAGAGAATGCCTTGTAATCAGAGGCTCAGAATAGAAGCCAGCATGTGACAGCTCTCAGCATGTGTTCTGCACAGCACTGTTTTGCCCCAAGCTTCTAAAATCATGCTTTGTTTATGGTACCACTCATGCAGAATTTGCCTTTGCTGCTGCATTACTATCGTCTAATCTCATTTGTCGTAAGTGTAAATACAGTGAAACCTCGGTGATACGATCACAGCTGATACGAATTTCGGGGTGATACGAATTTTTCGTTGGTCCCGGCCAAGGCCCATTAGCCTGCAATGCAATGGAGTACGGTTGTTGCGAACCAATTTTCACCCAGTGACGTTTGATACGAACGTATGCTACCGCACAGGTACGAAGAGGTGCTGTTGGTGCTGTCCTGGAAGATGCACCAAGCACGTGCGAGCGCGGGAACGCAAGCGTGGGCATGCGCGCCGCACCGCCAAATTGTCAGAATCACGGTATCAGAAAACACTTTTCTTACGGTCAGAATAAACCCTCAGAGACGCGTCACGGCCTCCGAGATTGTGTGCCCGAATCTTTGAAGCTCTTAAGTGCCTCCGTGTGCCTTCGCATTTAGATTACAGAGGATATTAGTGCCATGCTTCTTTTTCTAATGCGTCGATGCGGGCTCCTGTCGTACTGTGTTTACACGTGCGTGCCTCATCAGACATCCTATGAAAGGTGGACGAGGACCAAAAGAAGACCAGGACGGTCTTTGCGAAGGAGTCATGCCTCACAGTGTCAACATGCACGACCGTTGATTTCGCACTTGTGCGGGCATGGCCGTAAATATCCCAAAAACATCCCCAACACCTCCACGATAACAAAATCATAACACAAGACCGTGGTTCTGTAATTTTGTGGCCTTGATCCATGGCGTCAAAGCGCTTCTTTCGTTACTTTTACTGCAGTACTCCGGTGTCATGAAAAACATACTAAAATTTTAAAGGGGCTACTGCTGTCGCGGGTCACAACGCACCTGGTTCATTAATTAAATATGCGCGTATGGGCCATATATTTATCAGTACTGGTATGATTGCCGACATCTAAAAACTTAACTGACAATCGTTCAGGGTTCTTGCGGACATTGCTGCGGCCCTGAAAAACAATAAATGAAAATGTACGCCAGCTTTCTTTTGTCGCATGCTAATTTTTCATGCTTTCTGCTGATACGAATTTTGGATGATACGAATATTTTTGGTAGTCCCGTGAGATTCGTATCACTGAGGTTTCACTGTAGTAGTGGGGCATGCTCATGCATAAATATCGTTCCTCTCCTGAACTTTTGGAATGGGTATCAACGGAAGAGTGTCTGAAGATATTTCACCACCATAGAAAGGAGATGAGATTTGTCTCGTTTCTGTCTTGTCTCCCTTCTATCGAGGCTACATGTCTTGTGTATTTCAGTTGAGGGGTGATTCTACAAGAGATCAAACATGCATGTCCAGTCGATATTTTTGTTTTGTCTGGTTTTTTATGTTATGCGGGCACATTGAAAGCGCATGGAACCGAAAATTTTATTTCCAAAAAACGCTCCCAGCGCGGCAAAAAAATATTTGAAAGCGGCGCGCGGCGTCCTGTTTTTCCTCACTGCAATATTTTTAAATTTTACGGCCGAATTTAACGCGAACTATAAATTCTGTGTCGAAAACTTTTTCTGTTGATTTTAATACACATTACTGTGAATTACATCCATGCTTTCTTTATGCCGTCCTCAAAAGGAGAAAAATGTGAAAAAATGACAAACAGGGCCCAAATCAAAAAAGTTTGCCAAGTTTGATGTGCCTTGGTGCCTTTTCTATTTCACACAGAAACTTCAAAACAGTGTCAAATACACAAAAAAGCCTTTGCAACATTTCTGCTGTAGATCGTTTTCCTACAGGCAGCGCAAAAGAAGAAAAAAATTTAAAAGAAGCAACTTTTTTCTAAAAAGCTCGTCTTCAAAAAATAAAATAATAAAAAACTCCGGTCTCAATTCTGACGACAATTTTTTATCGAAAAGCACTTATGTCAATGAAAACGCGGTTTTAATATCATATGCCCTCATTTGCATTATTCAGGAGATATAACAGGCCAAAATGACCCTTGCTGTGTGTGCTCACTTCAGTGCGATTTATGGTCGTTATCAGCTTGCATTGTGCGTAAATCTAGTTTTAATTGTTTTGCTGCAGCAAAACTTTGCTCTGGTGACTTGTCGTCAAGAAAAATGTGTTCTCAGATTTTATTTGTGTCTAGCATGTGCGAAAGTGCTAAAGGGCTAATGCCTACGCAGTTTGGCCTACAACTGAACTTACCCTGCCATTATTCGCTAATCAGGAGCACGCAAGACACCGTGAGCACATGGTTTAGGTAACTTTGCCAAAACTCGCCTTGCACACCAAACAAAGCATCTGTATGCAGCGGCAGGCCAGCTTAATCTGTAACTAAATGCCACAATCCGGCCATAGGTCGGCAAAAATATTGGAACTCACTCCGACTCACTTAAAAATATATTTTGCACTGAGAGCTCACTCGGACTCAGACTCACCGAAATTTTCCTCAGCCAGACTCACTCGGACTCAGACTACTAAACTTTTTCTCAACTGGACTCACTCGGACTAAAACTCACCAACATCTTGCTCAGCCGGACTCACTCAGAGTCAGACTCACGGCTTGAACTGAGTCTGAGTGAGTCGACTCATGAGTTCTCTGGTGTAAAGTTAGCTTTTCCGATCATGGTGTAAATGCTCTGTAAACGCCAATATCTCACATAATCGGTGCTCTACAATACACCTTTTTGATCTTATACCTTCAATAGTAGTTTATGAGTGGTTGCAATCCAGTAAGGACGTTTTTATGAAATGTGCGACTCACACGAGATATTTCTATCAAGAACTTCCTTCATGCAGAGTTTTGCGGAGTAGGTAATGGAACCCCCCTTAGCACACCGCTCCCACTCACACCTCTTATCAATAAACATTGTGGTGGAGCATGAACGCCTAGTGCGTTGAGGCACGTGGGAATAGATTTGAGTATAAATGTAAGCCGGTGTGAGACTGATAGTAATGCCGATAGGTGAGTAGATAAGGTCCATTGGCGGCAATGAAGGGTGGAGCTCGCCTGACTCGCTCAATAATATATGTTGCGCTTAGGGCTCCTCGGACTCAAACTCACTAAAGTTTCCTCAACCGGACTCACTTGGACTCAAAACTCACCAACGTATTGCTCAGCCGGATCACCCAGACTCAGACTCACTGGCTTGATCTGAGTCTGAGTGAGTCGACTCATGAGTGAGTTTGCCCGACCTATACAATCAGCAGGCGCACTGTTATTGAGGTGCTTTCTCACTGCCTGCTTGCTTCCCTTTTCATTACGTGCATTGTACACTCTAACCATCTTCCCCATTCAACGCACACTGTGCTAAACAGCATACGTAAAAGTTATTTCAGTCATTTCTGAGTCGTTAATTTCGCTTCCCGCTATCATGTTTTCGGCGTCGCAGGTAACGTCTTCCTGTATCATCTTAACCTTACCTCAGCATTTCCAGCAGCCAGAAAATGTGCGGTGCGGCACGATTAAGCCATAAGTGGCCGAAGCTGCCCAATTTATGATGTTTTGTTGGCACTTTACTAAAGTGCTTTCCCACGTTGAGAACAGCAGACGTCACTGTGGCGCCAGACGGGCATTATCCTTATTTTGACAAGGAGTCTGGCCCACAAATTAATTATCACACCCAAAGCATTTAGATATCCTTGGTCATAAAATATGAAACCATGAGTAGTTAAGTGAGCAAATGTGTGCGGCGGTGTGCAGTATAAACGTTTCGGCTTGGTCTAGCTGTTCATTACACGGATGCATGCAGCCCATGCTAGGTCTGAGTATTCTGTGCCGATTACTTACGCATTCCGCAAAAAGAAGATTGCTGAGAAAAAACATTTTTGTTGCGTCAATTTTCTTTCATTCCTGCTTTTGTTGTTGTCTTCCTCCAGAAGCTACTGCCATAGGGTGGGATCTTCGCGACACCTGTGAGGGTCTGCTAGCATTGCTTTACGCGCCTCAAGGAAAACCTGTCTACATCTATGAGAATTGCGATGAAGTAGTCGAGGCATTTCTTCAGGAGAGAAGCGATTGATATCTTGAACAGTGCGCCCACCTTTCCTCTGAATGCCTGTAGGTGAGGTTCTAGGCTGCAAACTACATACGCGTTAGCCCTTCAGAGGATGGCAGCAGCCCATTTTCCGCACACGCTAGACACAAAAAATCTGAGAACACGTTTTTTTGACAAGCTACCAGAGCAAAGTAGATTTACGCACAATGCAAGCTGATAACCACTGATCACACTAAGTGAGCACACACAGCAAGGGTCATTTTGGCCTTATATCTCGTGAACAAAGCAAATGAGGACATATGATATTAAAACTGTGTTTTCACTGACATAAGCGCTCTTCGATAAAAAATTGTCGTTAAAATTGAGACCGGTGTTTTCTTCATCTTATTTCTTGAAAATGGACCTTTTTTTAAAAAAACTGGCTTCTCTAACTATTTTTTTTCTTCTTTTGCGCTGCCCGTAGGAAAACGATCTCCTATAGAAATGTTGGAAATGTTCTTTTCTACATTTGACATTGTTCTGAAGTTTCTGTGTGAAATAGAAAAGGCGCCAAGACGCATCAAACTTAGCAAACTTTTTTGATTTGGGCTGTGTTTGGCATTTTTTCACATTTTTTTCCTTTTGAGGACAGCATAAAAAAAGCATGGATGTAATTCACAGTAATGCATAATAAAACCAACAGAAAAAATTTCAACACAACGTTTATACTGCGCGTTAAATTTGCCCGTGAAATCCAAAAATTTGCGATGAGCTAAAACAGGATGGCCACACGGCCACCTCCAAATAGTTTTTTGGCACGCTGGGAGCGTTTTTTGGAAATATATTTTCGGTTCCGTGCGCTTTGAATGTGGCCACATAACATATAAAAAACCCAGGCAAAACAAAAATATCGATTGGACAGGCATGTTTCTCTCGTGGAATCACCCTGAGGTAATTTTTGCATCTCTTTCAATGTAGTTGCACCATCAGTGTCCAAATGTGCCATTTAAAAAAAAATGCTGCCCAGAATATCCCGTTAACTGGAGTTGTGGTTGTGCTGCCGTGACCTAGCTTAGTGCTCTCTTTACATACAGTATAAACATTCACCTTGAACATTACGGTTGGCTTTAGATGGATTGTGGCAGTTCAGAAAAATAAGTAAAATGAAGGTTGCAAATGCAGAGCTTAACTGCTAAGAAAGAATGCCTGAGTTCGCCTCTTCAAAATGGGAGCTGTTTCTTCTGCAGAAGTTTGGATGTCATGTTTTAAATTCTAAAAACCTCTTCTGCGACCTTGTGCAGGTCGATCTTGGCCCACGACTGTAAATGGAAAACCAAAAGTGGCGGTGGCGGTGTTCTCTGTCAGAGAAACAGCAAAAGTACTATCGCACAACGAAACATTGCACAACTGAAGCATCGCCTGTGCCTCATGCTGCTGTTTCATCAAAGATCAAGGTCATCGCCCTTGGAGGGACTTTATGCATGGCAGCGTGAGTGGCTGAATGGTCTTTTTTTGTTCTGTCTTAGGCCGAATAATAGTATCCAAGTGCAACCTCGACAAAAAGCGCAATGGTGACAATGACGTCGTCCACTTACAAGTGCACGCCTCAGTTTTTACACAGGAATGTCAGCAGCCTCAACGTCATCCGGAAATCCAGTCTTGCTGCTCAAGCAGAAGGAAGGAAAAAGAGACAGGATAGAGAGTGGCCTTTTTTCTTCTTTCTGCTTGTGCAGCAAGACCAGAATTTAGTATGAACCAGCTAATCTGCAAAGAAGTATTGTCTCAACATTATATTTGCACAGTACACGTGATGAGGTCTTGCTTATGCTGGCACGTAAGAAATTGGAGCGTTTTACTTCTGTCAGGCAACGGGAAGCTGGGAGGGCGTAAACAAATGGTGCTCCACAGTTTTCATGAATGCAGGAGTGTAACTGTTCATCGACAAGTTCTTTTGGTTTTTTCTACAATAGGAAGTCAGGTCTTCAGGTTTCATGCAAATGTCTGTAACGGTTCAATAGGGAGGCAACTACTGGCCTTTCACAAGTGTTTGGAAGAACAACATTATGTTCAGGTACTGGGCAATGCATACTCTTTCTGTAAACATTGAAAGAGAGTGCTCCATTATTCCTGTTTACCAATACATTCAAAAAAGGTAGTTCCCAGTCTGCCTCCATCCCACCATGAACTGAAAGAAATTACTTGATAGATTAGATGCATTTGGAAGCTTCCAAAGCAGAGCGATTAATCACACACACAAAAAAAGATAATATTCATAGCACACAAAAAATTGGTTTTGGGCTGAAAGAAGCAATGGAATTATATTCCAGCCACTGCATTGTCAGATTCGTGGTGTGCCTTGGACTTGCACTTAACATGGGCTTTTCGAAACACACGTAGTTATTGCCCAGGGAAAAACTGAGGAGCCTCTTCAAGTCGTGAACATCAATTTGAGACCTTTCTTGTAGGGCTGGATGAGCGTTGAGAGCAGCAGTACGCACTTCAATGGTCATGTCAATGATAATATAAGTAACCAGAACTGTATACTTCCATGCCCACTGACATTGTTGTTGATGTGAAAGTCCACAACTCGCCAATGGGTGACTGTCACAGTGGCTGCAAAATCACGCCCTCACTTCTTTCAGCCCAACAAACAAACATTTCAGCCAAGCATTTTTGTGTGTTATGTACTATCTGCATCAAATGAAACCCGAACAGCGGCAAGCCTTCGCAATGGTATAGTGCGCGCCGTCCAGTTATCACCAGGGACGGGTGCGCGTATGCGCAGTGTGGCCAAACCATGCACGCGCCTGTCAATGGTAATGACAGGACGGCGCCACTGTACCATTGTGAAGGCTTGCCGTGTTTGGGTTTCATTTGACGCAGATAGTACATTATTGTTTTTGCCTGATTAAGTGCGCTGCTCTGAAAGCTTTCACACCCATTTAACTCTTTCCCTGGAGAGTTTTTTTTGGCCAAAATCGATACAAAAATACCCATATTTTTTATTTGGCTGGTTGATTCTAAGTGTCTTGAAACAACTAAAAAAATTATTCAAGGACACTTTATTAGCATTATACATGCGACATATTTTTGTATGTTATAAAATATGCAGATGATTGACTTCACCGCACTGCACCACGGAAAGCACCCTAACATCTCCAGCCTTCAGTGCAGAAAATGTCTCTTTGAAATTTGAAATGTAAAGCGCAATTGGACTAGCGAGTCCTTGAAAACAAACCTTTAACGTGCTGGTAGGCGTTTGGTTACATCTAACGGCGTCCTCTGTCGACGTATTGAGGCACGATCGTCATCCGAATCCAGCAGTTTAGAGAAACTATGCTGCTTTTTGTAGTCACTGCCGCATTCACAGGAGAACTGCAATTCTTCATTTCACAACACTTCGGCAAACAAGCACTTTTTTTTTTTTTGAATGGAGCTGTTGCAAGCAAGCACGCACCTCTTGCGCACAGAGGAGGATGCCATTTTCTAATTCCAGTTGCCAGAATCAAGCCCTTCCTTGACTAAAATGCATGTTTTGAGCGTGTTTTTAAATTTTTTACTGTGCCATCTGTTGAAGCCAAAGAGAAGACAGCTAATTGAATCAGGGTAGCTTAACTGCGGCGCCTTCAAATGCTTGTTTCAGGGTGGACGAGCCTAGCTCGTCTTTGGTGTGAGCGGTACGGTACAAATTGTGTGGACGAGCTCAGCTCATCTTTGGTAAGGAAAGGGTTAAACCATCGGGTAGATTCCAGTAAATTCACAGTAGAGATGGAGCAGATTAGAAATTAACATTCTTTTGGATGAGTTGGCAAACAGGAACAACAGAACACTGCATTCCTTCAGTGTTTACAGAAAGGATACACAGGGACTGGTACCTGAGCTTAATGTCTGCCCATCTGTGCATAATGTCTGCATTTTCCAGAGGTCAGCAGTTGCCCCTCTTGGACCGTTTACAGTTGCATTTGCACGAAACCTGAAGACCTGACTTCCTAAATGTACAAAACTCAAAAGTACTTTTCGACAAATAGTTCCACTCTTGAGTACATGAAAACTGTGGAACACTGTTTGTCCAAACCCTCCTGGCCTGCCAGTATCCGACAGAAGTAATGCGCTTCTTACATGCCAGGGTAAGTGAGACCTCATGACGCGTACAGTGTAATTATGATGTTGGGGCTGCTAACCTTCCTGCGTACAAACTTGGGCAAGGGCTCATATGGGGAAAAGACAAGCTGCCAAAATAAGTCCTTACAGGCATTTTCTGCAAGATTCCCTGAGCAGACTGGGCGAGTGTCTACACCAGGGAGACTTACACAGCAGCTGCGCCAACTTCATAACAATGTCGATAAGAAAAAGATGACGGAGCACGCAAAAAACAACTGAGCACAATACAGACTGGGTGAATTGTGTATAGTACAATTGGCCAGTAAAGAAAATGGAAGTCATGTTTGTATCTGAAATCCTTTGAGATACAAGCGCTTTTCTGTTGTACTTTCTTCCATTACGATCAATGCAATCGTGTTGCCCTTTTTTGCTGGTGCCCTCGAAGGCTGTGCACATATGAGCTTAGAAGCTCCCATGATTCCAAGTCTCTTCATGGGATTAATTTTAGTGTCAGTTTCACCGGCATTGTTGAACTTGATGCGGTAATCGTGTTTCTCACAATAATGGTTGAGAGCATCGCGCTCTGAACAACACCCACTTTGGAGGATTGGCTTAAGAAATGGATAGGCTAACAGAAATGGATTTATATAATTGTGTGATTGTTGAAAAAAAAGTTAGAATAATCAGTATGAATTAATATTGGTTATTTCAAAATTTAGATCAAAATGAAGGGACAAGGAGGCAGCACTAGAATGAATACAAAGGACAAGAAGACAGGACATGCGCTGTGTCCTGTCTTCTCGTCCTTTGTATTCGTCCTAGCGCTGCCCCCTTGTCCCTTCATTATGAACCCAAACCAACTCGCCTACCTATTTGTGATTCTGTTAGATCAGAATCTTGATTCAGTAAAAGATTAATTGAATTTTAACTAAAAGAACCATATTAATCTAATTAATGCTGAAGGGCCTCAAAACCAGCTTCACTATTATTAACCCTTTGCGGTCCGTTGTCGGGCAGCGCCCGACAACGCAACACGGCCGTAGCGGTCCGCTGTCGGGCCCCGCCCGACAAGGGTGTTCGTGGTTTAAATTTTGCTGTTTTCTCACCGCGAGTCGCGCGCATTTTTTGTATACATGAAGGGCCATCTCTTGAGGAATAAGTGAGCTTTGTTTGTTGAGGTTTTACTTTTTTGACACTAGGGTGCAGCACTATGATCAGCACGGGGCCTAGAGCGTACCCACTCGCGCGCGCGGTTCGCTGAGAAGCATGGCCACGTTTTCACCGCGTGCGTTTTACGGCGGTGCTTTTAGCGAAAGCGAGGATGACTTTAGTGAGGAAGAGAATTACGTGCCTCCACCAGACAGTGATGACAGTGATTCGACAGAAGTGAGTGACGAAGACGACGACGGCGGCGGTGGAAACCTGCAGTAATAACCCTGGCCTGCACACAGGGGAATGCTTTGAGCGGTATCATACGTTGCCCAAATATCACTAAAAGAGTTGCCTGCAGAATGCAGGAGCAAAAATAAATATCCTGTGCGTTTCTCTTCCACAGCTTGTGTTTTATTCGCGGCGCCAGAAACTGGCGAAATAGTTTCGGACCGCTAGAGCCGGAAAGTGGGTAAAGGTTTTGGACCGCAAAGGGTTAACATTTCAAGTAAATGTGTGCTTCGAGTTCAAACTTTTGCAACGATAAACAATGCCAAACATAGCCACGGAATAAAAAACAATCTTGTGCTCCTCTTTGGGCCTTTCGGTATCCCCAGAGTTGGTAGTGACGTGACCAGAAAATCTGGTCATGTCAGCAGCTGAGAGAACCTGTTTGTCTGCCTGCAGGTATGCGTATTCGCTGCTTATCCTTCTCGCACGGTGAGGAGAAATACTTGCCCAGGAGGAGAGATAAGTTAACGAATGGAGTGTAGCGCATGAAAGAGTGAAACGAGGGAGGGCTGCATTTTGATCATCATACGCATGTAACTCCGCTAATAGAGCAGCATTTCAAAAAATTCTCGTGGCCACATGTTCACTGTAGTAAGGCAGAGTGACCGCGACTGGTATGCAGGAAACACGACTCGTGTAAAGTAAGGAGGAAATTTAGTAAGGCACGTTGAAGCAGAATATCTTAGGAAAAAATTGCTAGTCTGTGATATAGATACAGCTACACAGGTTATTTCTGTATGCTTATGCTAAAGAACATTCCAGTTTAACAAAATATTCAAGCATCCTTTCACTTTGTTAGATCGAGTTTTCACTGGATCACTCAGTTCTTCTGACCTTTTACATTCATAATAGAAATTAGCAAAAGTTAGTTTGCCTAAAATAACCCTCCTCATTCTTGTTTCAATTGGGAAAAGTTTATTACCTGTATAGGAACAGAGTAAGGCACAAGGATGTCTTGTGGGCTAAGCAGGATATAGTGACTGTCCAATCTAGCATGCAAGAAGAACTGATTTTATTCTCTCGAGTGTTTTCCTAAGGAGCCTTAGCAATACACAGGGCCGCAACCAAATGGAGCTGAAAAGCAAGACGATGGCTCACAAAATATGACACCCCCAGAGCCCCCGTCCCTTAGAAAATAATGCAAATGAAAAAATGTACATGTTGCTGTGGGGACTACAGAGGTGAGTTCTAAACAGATGGTTTCTGGCACCCACTTGTTTTTAACACACCCTAATTCACATAAACCAATTTTTAAAGCTGGGAAAAAGCAGCATATGCCTCCTATTTTTAAACCAGAAAAGAATAACAGCACACTGGTTATGACTTGACTATCCTGATACTTAATATTTATTTTCACCATCTCGACACATGAACTGCATGCTTTTTTAATAGTCTGCAGCTATCAGCCTCAACTTCACCATTCAACCTTTGATGCATGCAATATTCAGAATATGAAGGACACATTTCATGACTGCTGTGGCAAATTTTTATACCTAAAGCTTTTTAATGAGCTTTCCTATGAAACCAGCACATACTGTCGCCACTCTTTAACATTACATGGAACTGTTTGGTCACCACCTTGTTGATGTGCTTTACTGCTTTTGTGAGTGCTACAAACACAGTTTTGGTCGAGTATGAATTGTAATGCGTGTGAATTTTCAGACCGTTTGCTTGACGAAATGCTGCACGCTGTAGCTGATTAACTATGCTACTCATGTTATTTACATTCTGCTTAATATCAGTGCTTGAAATGTATAGCATGTTTATATCTGTTAGGGCTCTAACCACTTTTTGCAGGTTGCACAGCCACCCTCATAACTGTTCCGTTGGCAATAGATTTCAGTATTTTGTCCTGTGTGAAATTTCGCTAAAATAAATTCACTTTTTGCTTTATTTCAGATGGGTTCGAGTTCCACACGGAGAATCCTGAAGCTAATTTTCTCCAAGGCAGAGCGGGGCATGCTAAAGTTATGAAGAAGGCCGAAAGAATAAATCGGTGGTTCATCTTCATGTACACCCACGTCAAGTGTTATCAGTACTGTTTTTTGCAGCTGGCTATATAAACAGTCCGAGTCTGCCCCATCAGCCATATGGGTACAGATGTTTTGATTAAGACTCTTCTTTTATGATGTCTCTAAAGTAAGGCCGTAGCATTCAATGAATTCGAATATTCATAAACATGGCTTCATGTGTTGGATAAACCAGTTGCATAAATTGTGATATTTCCAGGATGACAAGTTCCCTGTTGAGATTCACACACTAGTTTTCTCACGCAATTGACTAGGTGGCAGTGTAAGGTTCTAATAGAATAGGATAGGTCACCACAGTTCTCGAAGTGGCTGACACCAACAAACTTTCCATAAGTACCAATGAAACATGTCTTATTATTTGATGGCAACACTGTTCCTCAGATGTGCACCGTAGAGTAGCTGGTCCCTGTCTTTATATTTTAATATGCTACACTGCCCATGTTCAGCAATATATGGACACCCAAATATACAAACGACGTTAAATCGTGCTGTCTCTGTGTGTTGTCCATCATCTTTTCCGCTGTTTATTTATGATTACGATCCAAATATAAAAAGCTGATATTGGGCATATAAAAATTTGCCAGATCTGGCCATATATGACATTATATAGGGATCCCATATATGGGTATATTAAAAATTGGGCAATATGGGACTTATATGCCATATAAGGCCAATATGAGAGCCATAATGGTATATTAAAAATTGGCAGATAGGACTATAGGCCTATATGGCCTGATGGCCAGATAAGTCCATATCTGCCCATTTTAATATACCCTATATGGCTTTTTTTATATAAGTCCATATATGGGAATTTTGTAAGGGTGTTCTCGTAATCTGAAAATAAAACTGTGCGAACACACCTACACAAGTCAGTATTTTCAGTTCACTTCAGACCTCGCGAAAATCCGCATACATCCAGTAAAGATATTATGCGAAAGAGCCGGAACGCACTGATGCGCACAACTTGAAGAAATAAAAGAAAAAAAAATCACGATATATTCAAGAAACTCGCCAAAAACGGCTATCCGAAATATTTTATTCTGAAAGCAATTCGCTTCCAAAAACACTACGACGCTAGCTGAGAAATCCAGCAACAGGCCTCCCCCAATCAACATCACGACCGAAATACATCACTCTCCGCTATCCGTGGCGACAGCGAAACCATCGTCCGGTTCCGCGGACGGCAGAGTCACGTGACAGTAAGAACGCGAATGGCCCGTCCACTTGAGCTATACACACGTGCAGTCCGAAACGGGAGGGATAAAGCCCGGGCCGCAGCCAGTTCGAAACCGCAAACGGTGCCGCGCGCGCAAGGAGCTTTAAACCTCCTTACGCGCGCCCGACTTCAAAGCGAAACCACATGTTCGAAAAGCCGCCGGCGTACTAGGGTGCCGAAAAAAGAAGAAAAAATTACACCATCTACCGCTAAAGGGAACCATGTGTAGATGCGAAGCAGCGGGGAGATGGTTAGCTTGAGCGGGAGATGGTGTAATTTTTTTTCTTGCGTTCTCGAGCCTGTGCCTTCCTCTGGCGTAGAACCAGCACTGTCTTCCAGTCTCCATCCAGCTCCCGTTGCCTGGAAGTGCCGGCGTCCGAGGTATTAGACTCCGGCAAAGTCGCAAGATCATGTGCGTCTGCCTCTCTGCAGTCCATGCCATCGGTGTCGTCGTGGGATTCTTCAGCGAAGGAAGGAGAGCACGAGCGCCCCGCGTCTAGAGCCACAGAAGCAGAGGCGGCCATCAACCGCTCGTGCAACGTCAAGACGCCGGAGGCGTCGCTACTGCCTACTCGTCGCAGGATAGAATGAGGCGCGCGAGAGGGGGAGGGGAGTGGAAAGGAGGTGTGTGGAGAGGGCTTGCGCATGCGCAGTAAGGGGGTCACGCCGCACACCACCACCGGATTGAACTCCGCGATAAGATGCTTCGCATCTAAAAAACGGTCTTGTTGACGCCCCAGCCTTCTGAGCGCGTGGCCCGCAGCCGACGATGGGGGCGGGCGGTTCGTGAAAATGTTTTCAGCATTACGAACACAATAGCGCGTTCTCTGCCTTCTCCCAAAGACTGGCCACCGGAAGAGCGAACCCAAGGCATCTTCAACAAAACTGCTTGTACTGGATGCGACGCCAGCTGCATCAGCGGAACTGAGAACCTGGAAGAAAGACGGGAAAGACGTCCACAATTTTGCAAATACGCAAACCGCCCAATCAATTTTCTTGAAACTGTAGTCCTCGTCAGTGGCGTAGCCAGGGGGGGGGGGCACACCAGGCCCGTGCCCCCCCCCATTTTTTTCCCATGGGATACAGAGCACAAGATGACACTCGAGCCCATTTATCTGCCCAGCCCTAATGTTGGGTCAAGAAGGTGCTCCCCCCCCCCCCCCGAAAAAAATTTCTGCCTACGCCACTGATCCTCGCAGCTGAAACCAATTGCCGGAAATGAATGCTGGCAGATTCAAGCGACCCCAATCGTGAACACCTCTCAAGGCAACCTACAGGTAGCGTCTTCGGTTTTCAGAGCGCAAGAAAAAAGAAAAAAACATGGCTGATCCCTCCGTCATAGGAATCGGTATAACACGAAAGTGCACAGAAGTATGCTTATTGTGTAGTGATATGAGAGCTGTACAATGTTTATTCAGTTTGGCAGCTATAGCACCGTTTGACGTTGGATGCACCCATGTCATGTTGACAGCATGTCTATCGCGACGACTAACGCCCATGATCATTAAACCAGTGTAGCTGACGGTGTGAACTATATTTCGACACAGCGAATCGTGAATCCCGCGTAAGCTGATACAACAAGCTCATAATCAACACTGGTACCCGGTATGCACTTCTTCAAAGCGTCGTCAATTAAGGAGAGAAACGGCACGGTGTGCGCTTTCTAGTAAGAGAGAGAGAGAATAAGGATGAAAGAAAGGCAGGGAGGTTAACCAGGGCTGAGCCCGGTAGGCTACCCTGCACTGGGGAAGGGGGTAATGGGTAGCCGACGCCTGTGCTCATGCATACACTAACACACACTGCGCTTCAGCAACACGGGAGGTAGAAAAGTTCGTAGCCTGAGCCGCAAACGCGTGCGTCCCGCTGGCCTCTGTCTCGCAGGCGCTGCTCTCGCTCCACCAAGGCACGACATTCGCTCGTCGAAATCGCGTCCTTTCTGCAACGCGTATTGCAGCAGTTTTGTTAGTCGGTGCTCTCGCAATTGAAGCAGTCGGCGGCGGAGAAATCCCTTTGGTGCACGTGGAAGCTGCACTACTCCGATGAGCCGACGCACGCTAACACGAAGCCAAAGGCAAAAAACGTAACTGCGTCAAGGGCGCCTCGGCGACGCCAGCGCGGCCAGTCTACCTCTCTGGTATCGAGACACTTTAACCATGATCTCCGATATCGCGTGCTATCTCGGAGTAAGCGCTAGTAAGTGTCGATCGTGAAGCATTACTTCTTTTCACATCTCACAGACGGCAGCACCGTCCCGCTCCGCCCGGCCCGAAAGAGAATGTGTGAAAGATATAAAGCGCGTTCGCGCCGAGTCCAGCATCTCCCGAGTTAGCTTAGTCGGTAGAGCGTCGGGCGCTTGCCGTCGCTACCGCAACGTCGTGGGTTCGATTCCCAGCGGGGCATCTTTTTCTTGGTTTTTTTGTTTCTCACCCGTTCGCGTCCATTTTATCAACGTCATATCCGTGACGGATGTACTTGGTGGACCCCGGCATAAAACACTTTCGTGTTAAAAAATTACACCATCTCCCGCTAAAGGGGACCATAAGGCGATGCGAAGCCGGTGCACTTGCACGATCGCGTTCCGTTGGCGTTCGCTGGGCATGCTACCGACCTCGCGTCGTGGAACGCAAAGAGAAACACTACGCGCTTCGTGTCTTCCCTCTAGCCCGGCCATCGGCCATACCATGCTGAATGCGCCGGTTCTCGTCCGTCTAGCCTGGCCGTTAATTCTCACAGGGCGTGCGGGGAACGTCGACAGGCGCGCGAGAGAAAGGCAGCGTAGGAGAGGAGAGAGATGGGGAGGTGCGCGCATACGCTGGCCCTCATCGCGACGCTGCGCAGGAGAGAATTTCGGCATGTCGAGCCCGCATTTCAGAGGAGCCAACCGAGGCAAGCGCTGGACTGAACGCGCGCAGCGCTCTGCCATTTGAAGGAGGAGACTAGAGGGAGAGTAGCGTATGCGCCGTGAGAGCAGAGGAAGAACGCAGGAGAAGCGCAAGCAGGTGCTGGTAGAGAAGTGGAGAGAGTAATGCGCAGCTGTTGGAGAGAGGAAGGAGAGAGTAGCCATGCGTAGTGTGAGTGCGACCACAAACGCCGTGCGGGACCACGCCGCTTACATACCCCTGTTCAATGGGATACTTCGCATCTAAAAAACATGTCTGCGGTGCAGCCTCACACAGTCCGGCACTCCATACCCCTTTTCCTGTCCTCATCTAACCTCCACCTCAACACATCGACACGCCAAAGGACTCCCCACCCCATTTTACTCTTCAACTCATTCCCACCGGCAAGCCTAGCACTCCTCGTTCTTTTGCTGACGAGCCACCGCCGCCGCCTGACTCCCCTTCATACCCGCTGAACAAGAAAAAGAAGCCCTCTTCATGGCTCCCTCACTTGACTCTGAAGAAGGAACCGTATGGATTCCGAAACGTAGGGACAAAGCTCACTCAATTCCAAAGATAGAGGGCGTCGGCGGCGCCTTCGAACAAGTTGTTTTCTGTTTTCTTCGGGGCTTGCGTTTTTCTGCAAGCAAATGTAGTCGGCAGCGGGTGGCCGTGTATTTTTTTAACTTTGTTGACAGCGGACGGATGAGGTGCATTGGAGCGGCGAGAAGAAAGGCGACCTCGTATGTGGCTCGTTCGTCAAAGCGACCGCAACCCCGGAGGCCGCACCAGCACGAGCATGACCGATATTCTAAGCACCTACACTGTGGTTCCTTCATTTCTGAGCCAGCCTTGGGGCAACTAGTGTGCGTCGCCAGCCAGGCCGCAGTACCGCACGCATGCAGGATCCAAGTATGCACGAATGCTATGCGAAATTCATACCTTGCGAATATGGGAGGAGTAAGACGACGTGGCAGAATGAGTAAATATATTCAAGGACATGTGACAAGAAAGAGCTTTGGAAAGTGCGAAAGGTATATAGGGGAGACCCACGCCGTGGGAGGCGCTGCGGTGCCGGGCGCTGTCAGTCAATGTGGGAGAGGAGGATGGGAGGAATGTTGATCAAGGAAAAGCGCACTTCAACCCTAATTGGGAGCACGGCTCAGCGCCAGTCAATGTGGGGAGAAAACTCGTTACTCGAGTGTTGACCCTTTGCTCGTACGCTACACGCGTTCTGTACGTGTTTTTGAGAATTTCACGTCGCGCGCGGTTAGGATGTACACGCTTCTGTCCGCGTGGCAGCAATTTGGTGAAAGGTCAGCATCTGCTCAGCCATGTAGCAGATGCGGAGCAAGTGATAGCAGACGACGCCGTCCTCGTCGAGCGAAGTGCATTTCGCCAGTGAAGGACGACGCCGTTTACGATGTGGAGTTAGCACAATGTTCTGTACGTTCATAATTATACACCTATTTTATTTGGTTTGCTGTGTGTACAACGCACTCTATGAATGAAGGAAAGGAGATGATTTTAAGGGCTCGTTTATCTTTGTTAGACACAATATTAATGAGACTAACAGACAATAACGCCAAGGAAAGTATAGGGGGTGTTATCTGTAGTATTTAGAATGTAAATGTGAGGAAAGTAAAGTGGACGAAAAGATGACTTGCCGCCGGAACCGAACCTGCGACCTTCGAATAACGCGTCCGATGCTCTACCACTGAGCTACGGCGGCGGTCATCCTCCCGTCCACTTTGTGGGTGTATGTTGATTTAAACCTAGGAGTGTAGTCAGCGCCAATCGCAGCCAAGGCGGCGAGTGTGGAACACTTTTTTTGCCTGTTGGCGTCACTTACACGTGATCTTTTTGCGAGCTGGCAGCTGACCAATAATCCCTCGCATACTACCTGATGGCATTAAGTCTGCCAGGACGAGACCCTCGCTAGAATGAAGGAAAGGAGATGATTTTAAGGGCTCGTTTATCTTTGTTAGACACAATATTAATGAGAACTCCGACAATAACGCCAAGGAAAGTAGGGGGTGTTATCTGTAGTATTTAGAATGTAATGTGAGGAAGTAAAGTGGACGAAAAGATGACTTGCCGCCGGCAGGACCGAACCTGCGACCTTCGAATAACGCTCCGATGCTCTACCACTGAGCTACGGCGGCGGTCATCCTCCCGTCCACTTTGTGGGTATGTATTGATTTAAACCTAGGAGTGTTAGTCAGCGCCAATCGCAGCCAAGGCGGCGAGTGTGGAACACTTTTTTTTTGCCTGTTTCGTCACTTAGCACGTGATCTTTTTGCGAGCTGGCAGCTGACCAATAATCCCTCGCATACTACCTGATGGCATTAAGTCTGCCAGGACGAGACCCTCGCTATGAATGAAGGAAAGGAGATGATTTTAAGGGCTCGTTTATCTTTGTTAGACACAATATTAATGAGAACTAACAGACATAACGCCAAGGAAAGTATAGGGGGTGTTATCTGTAGTATTTAGAATGTAAATGTGAGGAAAGTAAAGTGGACGAAAAGATGACTTGCCGCCGGCAGGGACCGAACCTGCGACCTTCGAATACGCGTCCGATGCTCTACCACTGAGCTACGGCGGCGGTCATCCTCCCGTCCACTTTGTGGGTATGTATTTGATTTAAACCTAGGAGTGTTAGTCACGCCAATCGCAGCCAAGGCGGCGAGTGTGGAACACTTTTTTTTGCCTGTTGGCGTCACTTAGCACGTGATCTTTTGCGAGCTGGCAGCTGACCAATAATCCCTCGCATACTACCTGATGGCATTAAGTCTGCCAGGACGAGACCCTCGCTATAATGAAGGAAAGGAATGATTTTAAGGGCTCGTTTATCTTTGTTAGACACAATATTAATGAGAACTAACAGACAATAACGCCAAGGAAAGTATAGGGGGTGTTATCTGTAGTATTAGAATGTAAATGTGAGGAAAGTAAAGTGGACGAAAAGATGACTTGCCGCCGGCAGGGACCGAACCTGCGACCTTCGAATAACGCGTCCGATGCTCTACCACTGAGCTACGGCGGCGGTCATCCTCCCGTCCACTTTGTGGGTATGTATGTTGATTTAAACCTAGGAGTGTTAGTCAGCGCCAATCGCAGCCAAGGCGCGAGTGTGGAACACTTTTTTTTGCCTGTTGGCGTCACTTAGCACGTGATCTTTTTGCGAGCTGGCAGCTGACCATAATCCCTCATACTACCTGATGGCATTAAGTCTGCCAGGACGAGACCCTCGCTATGAATGAAGGAAAGGAGATGATTTTAAGGCTCGTTTATCTTTGTTAGACACAATTAATGAGAACTAACAGACAATAACGCCAGGAAAGTATAGGGGGTGTTATCTGTAGTATTTAGAATGTAATGTGAGGAAAGTAAAGTGGACGAAAAGATGACTTGCCGCCGGCAGGGACCGAACCTGCGACCTTCGAATAACGCGTCCGATGCTCTACCACTGAGCTACGGCGGCGGTCATCCTCCCGTCCACTTTGTGGGTATGTATGTTGATTTAAACCTAGGAGTGTTAGTCAGCGCCAATCGCAGCCAAGGCGGCGAGTGTGGAACACTTTTTTTTGCCTGTTGCGTCACTTAGCACGTGATCTTTTTGCGAGCTGGCAGCTGACCAATAATCCCTCGCATACTACCTGATGGCATTAAGTCTGCCAGGACGAGACCCTCGCTATGAATGAAGGAAAGGAGATGATTTTAAGGGCTCGTTTATCTTTGTTAGACACAATATTAATGAGAACTAACAGACAATAACGCCAAGGAAAGTATAGGGGGTGTTATCTGTAGTATTTAGAATGTAAATGTGAGGAAAGTAAGTGGACGAAAGATGACTTGCCGCCGGCAGGGACCGAACCTGCGACCTTCGAATAACGCGTCCCGATGCTCTACCACTGAGCTACGGCGGCGGTCATCCTCCCGTCCACTTTGTGGGTATGTATGTTGATTTAAACCTAGGAGTGTTAGTCAGCGCCAATCGCAGCCAAGGCGCGAGTGTGGAACACTTTTTTTGCCTGTTGGCGTCACTTAGCACGTGATCTTTTTGCGAGCTGGCAGCTGACCAATAATCCCTCGCATACTACCTGATGGCATTAAGTCTGCCAGGACGAGACCCTCGCTATGATGAAGGAAAGGAGATGATTTTAAGGGCTCGTTTATCTTTGTTAGACACAATATTAATGAGAACTAACAGACAATAACGCCAAGGAAAGTATAGGGGGTGTTATCTGTAGTATTTAGAATGTAAATGTGAGGAAAGTAAAGTGGACGAAAAGATGACTTGCCGCCGGCAGGGACCGAACCTGCGACCTTCGAATAACGCGTCCGATGCTCTACCACTGAGCTACGCGGCGGTCATCCTCCCGTCCACTTTGTGGGTATATGTTGATTTAAACCTAGGAGTGTTAGTCAGCGCCAATCGCAGCCAAGGCGGCGAGTGTGGAACACTTTTTTTGCCTGTTGGCGTCACTTAGCACGTGATCTTTTTGCGAGCTGGCAGCTGACCACTAATCCCTCGCATACTACCTGATGGCATTAAGTCTGCCAGGACGAGACCCTCGCTATGAATGAAGGAAAGGAGATGATTTTAAGGGCTCGTTTATCTTTGTTAGACACAATATTAATGAGAACTAACAGACAATAACGCCAAGGAAAGTATAGGGTGTTATCTGTAGTATTTAGAATGTAAATGTGAGGAAAGTAAAGTGGACGAAAAGATGACTTGCCGCCGGCAGGGACCGAACCTGCGACCTTCGAATAACGCGTCCGATGCTCTACCACTGAGCTACGGCGGCGGTCATCCTCCCGTCCACTTTGTGGGTATGTATGTTGATTTAAACCTAGGAGTGTTAGTCAGCGCCAATCGCAGCCAAGGCGGCGAGTGTGGAACACTTTTTTTTGCCTGTTGGCGTCACTTAGCACGTGATCTTTTTGCGAGCTGGCAGCTGACCAATAATCCCTCGCATACTACCTGATGGCATTAAGTCTGCCAGGACGAGACCCTCGCTATGAATGAAGGAAGGAGATGATTTTAAGGGCTCGTTTATCTTTGTTAGACACAATATTAATGAGAACTAACAGACAATAACGCCAAGGAAAGTATAGGGGGTTATCTGTAGTATTTAGAATGTAAATGTGAGGAAGTAAAGTGGACGAAAAGATGACTTGCCGCCGGCAGGGACCGAACCTGCGACCTTCGAATAACGCGTCCGATGCTCTACCACTGAGCTACGGCGGCGGTCATCCTCCCGTCCACTTTGTGGGTATGTATGTTGATTTAAACCTAGGAGTGTTAGTCAGCGCCAATCGCAGCCAAGGCGGCGAGTGTGGAACACTTTTTTTGCCTGTTGGCGTCACTTAGCACGTGATCTTTTTGCGAGCTGGCAGCTGACCAATAATCCCTCGCATACTACCTGATGGCATTAAGTCTGCCAGGACGAGACCCTCGCTATGAATGAAGGAAAGATGATTTTAAGGGCTCGTTTATCTTTGTTAGACACATATTAATGAGAACTAACAGACAATAACGCCAAGGAAAGTATAGGGGGTGTTATCTGTAGTATTTAGAATGTAAATGTGAGGAAAGTAAAGTGGACGAAAAGATGACTTGCCGCCGGCAGGGACCGAACCTGCGACCTTCGAATAACGCGTCCGATGCTCTACCACTGAGCTACGGCGGCGGTCATCCTCCCGTCCACTTTGTGGGTATGTATGTTGATTTAAACCTAGGAGTGTTAGTCAGCGCCAATCGCAGCCAAGGCGGCGAGTGTGGAACACTTTTTTTTTGCCTGTTGGCGTCACTTAGCACGTGATCTTTTTGCGAGCTGGCAGCTGACCAATCCCTCGCATACTACCTGATGGCATTAAGTCTGCCAGGACGAGACCCTCGCTATGAATGAAGGAAAGGAGATGATTTTAAGGGCTCGTTTATCTTTGTTAGACACAATATTAATGAGAACTAACAGACAATAACGCCAAGGAAAGTATAGGGGGTGTTATCTGTAGTATTTAGAATGTAAATGTGAGGAAAGTAAAGTGGACGAAAAGATGACTTGCCGCCGGCAGGACCGAACCTGCGACCTTCGAATAACGCGTCCGATGCTCTACCACTGAGCTACGGCGGCGGTCATCCTCCCGTCCACTTTGTGGGTATGTATGTTGATTTAAACCTAGGAGTGTTAGTCAGCGCCAATCGCAGCCAAGGCGGCGAGTGTGGAACACTTTTTTTTGCCTGTTGGCGTCACTTAGCACGTGATCTTTTTGCGAGCTGGCAGCTGACCAATAATCCCTCGCATACTACCTGATGGCATTAAGTCTGCCAGGACGAGACCCTCGCTATGAATGAGGAAGGAGATGATTTTAAGGGCTCGTTTATCTTTGTTAGACACAATATTAATGAGAACTAACAGACAATAACGCCAAGGAAAGTATAGGGGGTGTTATCTGTAGTATTTAGAATGTAAATGTGAGGAAAGTAAAGTGGACGAAAAGATGACTTGCCGCCGGCAGGGACCGAACCTGCGACCTTCGAATAACGCGTCCGATGCTCTACCACTGAGCTACGGCGGCGGTCATCCTCCCGTCCACTTTGTGGGTATGTATGTTGATTTAAACCTAGGTGTTAGTCAGCGCCAATCGCAGCCAAGGCGGCGAGTGTGGAACACTTTTTTTTGCCTGTTGGCGTCACTTAGCACGTGATCTTTTTGCGAGCTGGCAGCTGACCAATAATCCCTCGCATACTACCTGATGGCATTAAGTCTGCCAGGACGAGACCCTCGCTATGAATGAAGGAAAGGAGATGATTTTAAGGGCTCGTTTATCTTTGTTAGACACAATATTAATGAGAACTAACAGACAATAACGCCAAGGAAAGTATAGGGGGTGTTATCTGTAGTATTTAGAATGTAAATGTGAGGAAAGTAAAGTGGACGAAAAGATGACTTGCCGCCGGCAGGGACCGAACCTGCGACCTTCGAATAACGCGTCCGATGCTCTACCACTGAGCTACGGCGGCGGTCATCCTCCCGTCCACTTTGTGGGTATGTATGTTGATTTAAACCTAGGAGTGTTAGTCAGCGCCAATCGCAGCCAAGGCGGCGAGTGTGGAACACTTTTTTTTGCCTGTTGGCGTCACTTAGCACGTGATCTTTTTGCGAGCTGGCAGCTGACCAATAATCCCTCGCATACTACCTGATGGCATTAAGTCTGCCAGGACGAGACCCTCGCTATGAATGAAGGAAAGGAGATGATTTTAAGGGCTCGTTTCTTTGTTAGACACAATATTAATGAGAACTAACAGACAATAACGCCAAGGAAAGTATAGGGGGTGTTATCTGTAGTATTTAGAATGTAATGTGAGGAAAGTAAAGTGGACGAAAAGATGACTTGCCGCCGGCAGGGACCGAACCTGCGACCTTCGAATAACGCGTCCGATGCCTACCACTGAGCTACGGCGGCGGTCATCCTCCCGTCCACTTTGTGGGTATGTATGTTGATTTAAACCTAGGAGTGTTAGTCAGCGCCAATCGCAGCCAAGGCGGCGAGTGTGGAACACTTTTTTTGCCTGTTGGCGTCACTTAGCACGTGATCTTTTGCGAGCTGGCAGCTGACCAATAATCCCTCGCATACTACCTGATGGCATTAAGTCTGCCAGGACGAGACCCTCGCTATGATGAAGGAAAGGAGATGATTTTAAGGGCTCGTTTATCTTTGTTAGACACATATTAATGGAACTAACAGACAATAACGCCAAGGAAAGTATAGGGGGTGTTATCTGTAGTATTTAGAATGTAAATGTGAGGAAAGTAAAGTGGACGAAAAGATGACTTGCCGCCGGCAGGGACCGAACCTGCGACCTTCGAATAACGCGTCCGATGCTCTACCACTGAGCTACGGCGGCGGTCATCCTCCCGTCCACTTTGTGGGTATGTATGTTGATTTAAACCTAGAGTGTTAGTCAGCGCCAATCGCAGCCAAGGCGGCGAGTGTGGAACACTTTTTTTTGCCTGTTGGCGTCACTTAGCACGTGATCTTTTGCGAGCTGGCAGCTGACCAATAATCCCTCGCATACTACCTGATGGCATTAAGTCTGCCAGGACGAACCCTCGCTATGAATGAAGGAAAGGAGATGATTTTAAGGGCTCGTTTATCTTTGTTAGACACAATATTAATGAGAACTAACAGACAATAACGCCAAGGAAAGTATAGGGGGTTATCTGTAGTATTTAGAATGTAAATGTGAGGAAAGTAAAGTGGACGAAAAGATGACTTGCCGCCGGCAGGGACCGAACCTGCGACCTTCGAATAACGCGTCCGATGCTCTACCACTGAGCTACGCGGCGGTCATCCTCCCGTCCACTTTGTGGGTATGTATGTTGATTTAAACCTAGGAGTGTTAGTCAGCGCCAATCGCAGCCAAGGCGGCGAGTGTGGAACACTTTTTTTTGCCTGTTGGCGTCACTTAGCACGTGATCTTTTTGCGAGCTGGCAGCTGACCAATAATCCCTCGCATACTACGATGGCATTAAGTCTGCCAGGACGAGACCCTCGCTATGAATGAAGGAAAGGAGATGATTTTAAGGGCTCGTTTATCTTTGTTAGACACAATATTAATGAGAACTAACAGACAATAACGCCAAGGAAAGTATAGGGGGTGTTATCTGTAGTATTTAGAATGTAAATGTGAGGAAAGTAAAGTGGACGAAAAGATGACTTGCCGCCGGCAGGGACCGAACCTGCGACCTTCGAATAACGCGTCCGATGCTCTACCACTGAGCTACGGCGGCGGTCATCCTCCCGTCCACTTTGTGGGTATGTATGTTGATTTAAACCTAGGAGTGTTAGTCAGCGCCAATCGCAGCCAAGGCGGCGAGTGTGGAACACTTTTTTTTGCCTGTTGGCGTCACTTAGCACGTGATCTTTTTGCGAGCTGGCAGCTGACCAATAATCCCTCGCATACTACCTGATGGCATTAAGTCTGCCAGGACGAGACCCTCGCTATGAATGAAGGAAAGGATGATTTTAAGGGCTCGTTTATCTTTGTTAGACACAATATTATGAGAACTAACAGACAATAACGCCAAGGAAAGTATAGGGGGTGTTATCTGTAGTATTTAGAATGTAAATGTGAGGAAAGTAAAGTGGACGAAAAGATGACTTGCCGCCGGCAGGGACCGAACCTGCGACCTTCGAATAACGCGTCCGATGCTCTACCACTGAGCTACGGCGGCGGTCATCCTCCCGTCCACTTTGTGGGTATGTATGTTGATTTAAACCTAGGAGTGTTAGTCAGCGCCAATCGCAGCCAAGGCGGCGAGTGTGGACACTTTTTTTTGCCTGTTGGCGTCACTTAGCACGTGATCTTTTTGCGAGCTGGCAGCTGACCAATAATCCCTCGCATACTACCTGATGGCATTAAGTCTGCCAGGACGAGACCCTCGCTATGAATGAAGGAAAGGAGATGATTTTAAGGGCTCGTTTATCTTTGTTAGACACAATATTAATGAGAACTAACAGACAATAACGCCAAGGAAAGTATAGGGGGTGTTATCTGTAGTATTTAAATGTAAATGTGAGGAAAGTAAAGTGGACGAAAAGATGACTTGCCGCCGGCAGGGACCGAACCTGCGACCTTCGAATAACGCGTCCGATGCTCTACCACTGAGCTACGGCGGCGGTCATCCTCCCGTCCACTTTGTGGGTATGTATGTTGATTTAAACCTAGGAGTGTTAGTCAGCGCCAATCGCAGCCAAGGCGGCGAGTGTGGAACACTTTTTTTTGCCTGTTGGCGTCACTTAGCACGTGATCTTTTTGCGAGCTGGCAGCTGACCAATAATCCCTCGCATACTACCTGATGGCATTAAGTCTGCCAGGACGAGACCCTCGCTATGAATGAAGGAAAGGAGACGATTTTAAGGGCTCGTTTATCTTTGTTAGACACAATATTAATGAGAACTAACAGACAATAACGCCAAGGAAAGTATAGGGGGTGTTATCTGTAGTATTTAGAATGTAAATGTGAGGAAAGTAAAGTGGACGAAAAGATGACTTGCCGCCGGCAGGGACCGAACCTGCGACCTTGGCGCTGACTAACACTCCTAGGTTTAAATCAACATACATACCCACAAAGTGGACGGGAGGATGACCGCCGCCGTAGCTCAGTGGTAGAGCATCGGACGCGTTATTCGAAGGTCGCAGGTTCGGTCCCTGCCGGCGGCAAGTCATCTTTTCGTCCACTTTACTTTCCTCACATTTACATTCTAAATACTACAGATAACACCCCCTATACTTTCCTTGGCGTTATTGTCTGTTAGTTCTCATTAATATTGTGTCTAACAAAGATAAACGAGCCCTTAAATCATCTCCTTTCCTTCATTCATAGCGAGGGTCTCGTCCTGGCAGACTTAATGCCATCAGGTAGTATGCGAGGGATTATTGGTCAGCTGCCAGCTCGCAAAAAGATCACGTGCTAAGTGACGCCAACAGGCAAAAAAAAGTGTTCCACACTCGCCGCCTTGGCTGCGATTGGCGCTGACTAACACTCCTAGGTTTAAATCAACATACATACCCACAAAGTGGACGGGAGGATGACCGCCGCCGTAGCTCAGTGGTAGAGCATCGGACGCGTTATTCGAAGGTCGCAGGTTCGGTCCCTGCCGGCGGCAAGTCATCTTTTCGTCCACTTTACTTTCCTCACATTTACATTCTAAATACTACAGATAACACCCCCTATACTTTCCTTGGCGTTATTGTCTGTTAGTTCTCATTAATATTGTGTCTAACAAAGATAAACGAGCCCTTAAAATCATCTCCTTTCCTTCATTCATAGCGAGGGTCTCGTCCTGGCAGACTTAATGCCATCAGGTAGTATGCGAGGGATTATTGGTCAGCTGCCAGCTCGCAAAAAGATCACGTGCTAAGTGACGCCAACAGGCAAAAAAAAGTGTTCCACACTCGCCGCCTTGGCTGCGATTGGCGCTGACTAACACTCCTAGGTTTAAATCAACATACATACCCACAAAGTGGACGGGAGGACCGCCGCCGTAGCTCAGTGGTAGAGCATCGGACGCGTTATTCGAAGGTCGCAGGTTCGGTCCCTGCCGGCGGCAAGTCATCTTTTCGTCCACTTTACTTTCCTCACATTTACATTCTAAATACTACAGATAACACCCCCTATACTTTCCTTGGCGTTATTGTCTGTTAGTTCTCATTAATATTGTGTCTAACAAAGATAAACGAGCCCTTAAAATCATCTCCTTTCCTTCATTCATAGCGAGGGTCTCGTCCTGGCAGACTTAATGCCATCAGGTAGTATGCGAGGGATTATTGGTCAGCTGCCAGCTCGCAAAAAGATCACGTGCTAAGTGACGCCAACAGGCAAAAAAAAGTGTTCCACACTCGCCGCCTTGGCTGCGATTGGCGCTGACTAACACTCCTAGGTTTAAATCAACATACATACCCACAAAGTGGACGGGAGGATGACCGCCGCCGTAGCTCAGTGGTAGAGCATCGGACGCGTTATTCGAAGGTCGCAGGTTCGGTCCCTGCCGGCGGCAAGTCATCTTTTCGTCCACTTTACTTTCCTCACATTTACATTCTAAATACTACAGATAACACCCCCTATACTTTCCTTGGCGTTATTGTCTGTTAGTTCTCATTATATTGTGTCTAACAAAGATAAACGAGCCCTTAAAATCATCTCCTTTCCTTCATTCATAGCGAGGGTCTCGTCCTGGCAGACTTAATGCCATCAGGTAGTATGCGAGGGATTATTGGTCAGCTGCCAGCTCGCAAAAAGATCACGTGCTAAGTGACGCCAACAGGCAAAAAAAAGTGTTCCACACTCGCCGCCTTGGCTGCGATTGGCGCTGACTAACACTCCTAGGTTTAAATCATACATACCCACAAAGTGGACGGGAGGATGACCGCCGCCGTAGCTCAGTGGTAGAGCATCGGACGCGTTATTCGAAGGTCGCAGGTTCGGTCCCTGCCGGCGGCAAGTCATCTTTTCGTCCACTTTACTTTCCTCACATTTACATTCTAAATACTACAGATAACACCCCATACTTTCCTTGGCGTTATTGTCTGTTAGTTCTCATTAATATTGTGTCTAACAAAGATAAACGAGCCCTTAAAATCATCTCCTTTCCTTCATTCATAGCGAGGGTCTCGTCCTGGCAGACTTAATGCCATCAGGTAGTATGCGAGGGATTATTGGTCAGCTGCCAGCTCGCAAAAAGATCACGCTTAGGTGACGCCACAGGCACAAAAAAAGGTTCCACCACTCGCCGCCTTGGCTGCGATTGGCGCTGACTAACACTCTAGGTTTAAATCAACATAATACCCACAAGTGGACGGGAGGATGACCGCGCCGTAGCTCAGGGTGCAGAGCATCGGACGCGTTATTCGAAGGTCGCAGGTTCGGTCCCTGCCGGCGGCAAGTCATCTTTTCGTCCACTTACTTTCCTCACATTTACATTCTAATACTACAGAAACACCCCTATCACTTCCTTGGCGTTATTGTCTGTTAGTTTCTCATTAACAACGCACTCTATGTTGTTACTGGATGCATGGGTAAGGCCGCTTCTCGGGCTTTAGGTAAGCGGCCCTCGCGCTGTGACTGCGATTAGTTGGGATACCTTAATTTACTAGCACCATTCGAGTTATCGTGGGTACGCAACACTCCAAAAACAAATGTCTATTTTGGGCTTCTTTCTTTCCCGCAACAAAAATTGACATCTATCTCGCGTGTCCTTCCTTGCATTATCGCCGTTCCATATCCGGTACTCCGAGTCACGGCCGCTAAATGAAAAATTAAGCATATCCACGGGTGAGATGAAGAGCTTGGGCGAAGCTCCTGAAGCAATAATGTGTCCACCGTGAAAATGTCAGTGGTATCGCCCAGCAGTAATCAAAGCGATACGCCGCTTTGATTATTTTACAGCTAAAGCTGTTATGAGATCATTTCACCGGCCGTTTTTGGCGCCGTAGTTGTCCGCCGCCGCCGCCGCCGCCGCCGCCGCGCCGCCGGTGTCCGTAACAGTATCGCTCGAAACAAGAAAAAAAACGAAAGAAGAAAAAAATTCCAGGATGGAACGAGGTTCGAACCTGGGCCCTCTGCGTGGGAGCCCAGTATTCAACCTCTGAGCCATGCCGGTGCTTGGAACTGTTTTGAAAAAAGGTCCTATGCGGCATGTCGGGAAGGAATCACATTAGCATCGCAATATAGCGTGGTAGAAGAGTAAAATAAGCACCAAGCGTCGCACACCGCGAATTCTGTAACCAGGCGTCACACAATGCGAATTGCGCAACGAGTAGGTAGTTGAATGCTTCCAACCCATTACAAGGGGCTCTGCCATAATTCTTCATCGTCATCAGGCACAGCATCAACAAACTGCGCATGCCTTACATGCGTTTAGCAGGTACCACGGCTCTCCGTAGAATGACGAAAAATGGCACAGTGCATGTTGCCCTACTTCTCAAAAATTACAATGATTTATAGCGTAGTGGGATCCTCCAAAGTGCACTTGTATTGGTTGCCAAGGAAGCCCATAAGCGCATGATCCATTTTCTCGGGGTCTCAGTAAAATTACAATGATTTATAGCGTAGTGGGTTCCTCGCAAGTGCACTTGCATTGGTTACCAGGAAGCCATAAGCGCATGATCATTTCCTTGGGGTCTCAGTAAAATTACAATGATTTATAGCGTAGTGGGTTCCTCGCAAGTGCACTTGTATTGGTTGCCAAGGACGCCCATAAGCGCATGATCAATTTCCTCGGGGTCTTAGTAAAGTTTTTCGCCCCCCCCCCCTCCGTCTCTCTCCCACGTCAAGGTATGTTATACAGCATGACGGGAGAGGGAAATAGCGACCGGGCGTCACCCAATGCAAATTACATAACTGGTGGGCCGTTTAAAGCTTCCAACCCATTACAAAGGGCTGAGCCATAATTCTTCATCGTCATCAGTCGTCGCGTCAACAAAGTGCACATAATGACTTACAGACGTGTAGCTGGTGCCTCGATTCTCCGCAGAATGACGAATAATGGCTTAGTAGGTGCATCCCAACTTCACAGAAAGTGTGATTTATGGCGTAGTGGGTACCTTTCTAGTGTACTTGTATTGTAGCCCCAAGAGAGCTTACAGCGGGCTCTAGAAACGCCGCTCTTCCAGCTTTCGCTGTGACTGTGCTGCGGTTTCAGCGCAGGCCTGGCGTTTTTTTCTTTTTTCCGTTTTTCCTTCTTTCTTTATTTTTTCTATGTTTTAATTTATATATTTTTGTTTATTTTTATTTATTTCATTTTTATTTTATTTTATTTTTTATTTTTTATTATTTGTCATTTTTTATTTTTACATTTTATTATTTTATTTTTTATTTATTTATTTTTATTTTATTTATTTTTTTCTATCTCTATGGGACAGCGCCATCTAGTATATCGTCACCCAACTGCAGTTTGCATGCATCTCTATGGGACAGCGCCATCTATTGTACTGTTCGGGAGATACTGCCGCGGTTACGCCTGACATGGGACAAGGTTAGACTAAGAGGAGCTACGCTCCTAAAAAGAGGTGCGGCCTGCCGAACGCTCTTTTTTGCGCCGGTGACAGCGCTAGTTCTTGCTCCGCCGCCGCAGCGCTGCACAACGGTAAAGAAAACCCGCTCGCACAGGCGGCCAGCCGGCTACGTGCATTCGTTTTAGTGGTCATTACAGTCGCCTCACGTTGACCTGTGATTGCATTTCGGCTATTTATGTGCAAGACACGCCAGATGACGTATCAGCATGGTTTCCTTTGCGGTTATTACTGCTATACGCGTGAAGGGCATGCTCCCATGAAGACACACCTATAAGCGTGCTGTACAGCGCCGCTGCCAAAGGATAGATGGATGAACGTAAAACTTGATTGAACAATCGTTCTTTTTTTTTCTTCTACTGGGAACAAAAGTGGTCCACTGCTGTTCGTTGATGTCCTCAGTCGTTTGAATGCTCTAACTTTTGTTATCTGCGTGGACGACTTCCTCATTGCGGGGGCTTTTTTAGAGATGCGTGTGATTGCTTTCTGCTGTTCAAAATAAACTAGCGTGACATGGAATATCTCCCACGTGTACACTTGCTAAATCTGGTGTATATCTGCTTCGCATTGCACTAATAAGTGCCATTTTTAAATGACACTCGATTCAAACATGAGTTGTTACCATAGAACTGCATTACTGAAACACAGTAAATGCAAACGTCTTGAGAAGACACGCAAGTTGGGCGAGTTGGTGAGGTTCCATGGTAAAAATGTAAAACAGCGCTTACTTAAACATAAGACGAAGGAAGAAGAGACACACATCAGAGACACATCAGCGCCGTGTGTGTCTCTTCTTCCTTCGTCTTGTGTTTAAGTAAGCGATGTTTTACATTTTTACCATGCAAACGTCTTGCCTACATATTGTAGCAAAATGGCAAGTTGGGCGAGTTGGCGCGTACTCACGTCCTGAAGACACAGCGCAGATGAAAAATGAAAACAAGAAATGGCGGAAAGACACAGCGCTGCACATCGGACTGGAGGTTCATTGGGTTTTAACTCTCGCGTTTTAACGCGGTCTTCCATGGCAGGTCTGTGTAGGCGGCCGTCCAGTCCAGATAATCCTTCCGCGTTCGACGTCATTCCACTCACCACGCTTTCTGTTTCAGCAGCTTCTGCACGCAAGGGATTGACAACTTCTTTTCTTGAGCTTTGGCACTCGTCTAGTTAAGATAGGTTGCTGTTCGATACGGAAGGAGTAGGCAAAACACTAACAAGTGGTCTACCTTTGAATGAGGACGCGGCTAGCTTGTAAGCTGGAAAAGATGAAAATATGGTCGACACGGCTGTCGGTCGCCGCACCTTGCGCTCTACCTTGAAGTCATACTGCTTGAAGTGAACGAAGTGAATGTGCGACTTTTTCGAAGTGACCGATCTCCACCACGGCGACAGGTATTGAACATCGCAGTTATGGTGAAATGTCCAATCACATTAGGCACTCACTGATAGAGCCAACGCAACAAAAGAAAAATTACAGCATATACACGGGGTGGATGATGATGAGTGGGGCGAAGCTCCGGAGGGCATCATCGGTAAACCGTGAATACGAGTAATTCGCCCCACTAAAGTAAACATGTGAGAAATGTTAAACATCAAACTTTTATTGTTGGTTTCCGTGGTCCCTTCATTATCACCGCTTTGTGATCGGTGAAATGTTTTCATAACATCACATCTTTTCATCATATTTCATCATACTACAAGTATAGTTTTATAACATCTCGCATCTCGCATCGGCTGCTCAACAGTCACCTGTGAAGCGCCGGCGGTGGCCATTTCTCCTGATGTAGGGCTTGGCTGGAGAAGTTCCAGAGGGACGGCCTCGGGACTAAGGCCTCGCAGTCGGCGACTGTAGCGGTGGACAGGAGTATCCACTGCAGGAACGGGTTGCGGGATCGGACTGGCAGAACCGCTTCGTGAAGGGGTGGTGAGCATCGGGCGTTGAAGTCCGAAGAACCGAAGACCCGAGCGTCGTATTCCTCAGAGAAATCGTGGTTGCTGCTCGAGCTTCCCACTTCGTCGTCCTAGGTTATCTAGCCGGCCTTGAGCCGTGTTTTCACCATATACAAGTACCGCCATCTTGCGGACACTCCACGAACTAAACGAGAGGTGGCTACTACATACATCGGGGACGCACGACCCACGGCTTAAGGAGCTTCGCCCCTAAAAAACCCGCACCTTTTCTACCTCGTAAGCAAGCGTACGGCTGCTCACTTCCAGCAAGAGCGTTTGCTTGCGCTCGCCCGAGCCAACGCTCCGAGCGTTCGCTTACTAGCGGCCGCGGTTTACTAGGGAGCCTACATGACCGGCCCATGTAGGCTCCCTACGGTTTACCGATGTGCAGCGCCCCCGCGGTAGCGTCTCAAAACTCTGCATGTCACGCGTTCCCCCATTGAAAACGCACCCATTCGGCAGGCCGCACCTCTTTTTTATTTAGCGGCCGTGTCCTAGTTCACGAACAGCGTGCTTACTATCAACGTGACATAGAATTATTAATAGGGAAATGAGCGCCCAGCTTTCAGAAACACTTTATTTTGTCCAATCCGCGGGGGAAGAGCCAATTGCTGTCAAGGCATTTTATCTTGGTCGCTATCGAAAGTGCACCGTGTGGTACGGGCTGTACCGGCACACACAGTAACTAGTTCACTGTATCTGCCAAAAAACCACTGGACGTGCAACAACGGCTAATGTATTTTTTTTTCTTTTTTCGTAGTTGCCGTGGCCGTGCCCACTCAAGCGTGAGCTTCGCATCCATGCCTGTCGTCTGCTTTTTTCGTACCATATGTTTGGGAATCGGTAGAATTTCACTGGTGTAGCCGACCCCTTCGTGTTTGCATGGCCATTGTGACAGTTGCCGACCCCCCTTTCTGTCGGGGTGACATCGCGGGACGAGGGGCGTTTCACGTGCAGCGCGCGCTTCGCAAATGCGTGGGAGCCAAAGGGAGCGGAGGGGTCGTAACACGCTACTAGTGTACGCTTTTTCCGGCAGGGGAATGGCAAGCGCTGGCGTCGGCGGGCAAACTTGAGCGGGTCTCCCCTATTGGGGTGCCACGCTTTCTTTCTTTTTTTTTTGAGTAGACAACTCTCACCCCCTCTACACTCTAAATATTTTCACGCGTAGTAAGCGTGAAACGCGCCCCTCGGCCTCCTAAAATTCGTTTTATGTACCACGTGACTCAAAATACGCGTTGTTTTCCTCCACCCAAGCGTGACGCCGGTCGAGGACACGCACATTCGCTGTATTTTACGCGTGATGCGGGATTCTACGCGTGAGAACCGGAAAACTCACGCTGAGGAAAAGTTTGCGACGCCGATCGCGCTTCTCCTCATCACGCGTATATATATCCTGATACAATCGCCAAGACAGACGCGTGCATGCGACGTCGCCGTTACTCGCCTCTGATTTGCTGCTGCGATTTGCGCCTGCTTTCATTTATTTTTGTTTTTCACGCGAATGCCTTGAAAGGTGGCGCTTGCTTCGATATATACTTTTGGCGGGAAAACGGGGTTAGAGTCGTTGGAGTCATTGACTTAGCAAGCTATTCGTGCATCGTCTCTGCCTACCCTTCGAGCATGTACTGTGCGGAGGGTTCGCTTTGTGTTGTTGAAAAGTGGTGAAGTCATGAATAACTCGACATCGATTGACCTGCGTGGTGTGCCGCGCGGTAGATGCAAGAACACCGAATGCGACTGCCCGGAGTTCTCGCGCGACACGGCGCCACTCGCTGCGAACTCTGCTATCCCGGCCCGATGGTGTGCATACTGCGGGCACTCGCCTGCCATTCACGGCCGCTTGGAATACCTGGGTAAGCAAATATTTTCGAAATGTGTTTGCTCATTATATATTTTACAACTATTTTCCCAACAGTGACGTTTCTTCCTTTTATGACCTCTGAACTTGACATTAGTATCAGGCCAAGTTCTCTGTGTACGTATGACGGACAGAAACGCGAAAATTTAGGGCTATGTATTTCACGTACTTTCATTTTCAACATCTCCATTTCGTGTCATAGCGGCGTAATTTTGGCTCGAACACTTACATCAGACCCAACATTAACTTTAGATGGCGGATTCGTAGCGACGTGACGTGGTTACCTTGAGTAATTGCTCATGAAAGTATTTGTAGTAAAGAAAGTGATGTCGCATTCAGTCCGAGAGTTTCTGTTTCACTCGGGTCGTGCGATCGACCGGAAGGATGACAAGAAAGAAGGAAGGGGTGTTGCTTTCGGTGCCGTGGCTGTAGCCGTTTCTCCTACGCCGTCGGTTACCGGTCCCCGCGTCTAGCGCTCGTTAGCTTTGGCTTGTCGGCGCCAAATTTCGTGGCCGCGTCGCGTTTCGCGGCGGTGGCCATTTTCGGGCCAGGAGGCGGAACGCCGGTAAAGGGGCCGCCTGGCGCCTCGCGCGGTGAATAAACAGCGCCTGCTTCCTCCGTCCTCCGCAGAGCGCCTCGAAAATGACCAAAAATATATTGTATGCCGTAAACTCATGTAGTCGATGCGTACATTACGAAGCGTTAAAATTGTGCCATATCCTGCAAAACAAGCGCGTTAAGGCCGCAGTAAAATTCTGTGTTTTTGCTGCACATCAAGGCTGAAGTTCACTTTTTTATGTGAGTGCGCAACGCATGAGTCCATAAGTATTATTTGAAGCCGCTATTGCCAAGAGACCGCTCTGGTTACAGGCGAACTATTTATGCCGCAACCTCGCCTTTTATAGTAAGATACGATTGCGTCACCTTCAGGAATTTCAGGCTACTGGGTGAAGTCGCACTTGTGTGCAATTAATAGGGAGTTTTCGAATAGTGGCCCCAAACGTTCGGGGCCCCAAAGCCTCTTGCGTGGGCTCGCTTTGGGTCAAGCAGGAGTTATAGAGTTTTCGAATAGGGTCTGCGGCGATTTGGGCACTCCCCCTATTCTAGGTCACTGTGGTCTTGGCTGAGAGCTGTCGCTTCGAAGTGAGTGCCGTCATGTTTGTTTGACGCAAAGCTTTTGGGGCAGGCTTTGGGGCTCCCGCTAAATTCGCGAAATAGCGTCCCCAACGCAAAACCCGAAGCTGTTTCGGTCTCGCGCATGCGCAGCGGCCTCGACGCTATTTCTTTGGGGCCTCTATTCGAAAACTCCCTAATATTTGCGTTACCGTAAGGTAGCATAAACAGTTTACCTTACGGTCCACTACGTGGAGCCAGTGCCTCGGCGGTAGGTAATGCTAGCTGTCGCGGCAGCAAGAATGGAGCTCTGGTGCAGTCATGTTGTGATCTTATAGCAAAATTATACGGAATTACAGAAAAGCTGTTTTTGTAAGCGCCTCAGGTACAGCATACGTGTCAAAACAGTCAATTCGAGCTTGCACCTTTTACTGTAAAAGCCCAAAATTGTCGCGAGTACAAAAATGAAGTGCTTCGTATGGTACTCACTGGTGTAACTAATAGCTGATATTTTGAATGCCGTTTCTGAAATTCGCAGTGAAATGTGGTCAGTATACGATCCCCAGGTTAACGGTTTTCTTTCTAATGGATGAATATGTCTGAGATACCACGCTGAGTGCACGTGTTCACAGTCGAGTTGAGTTCTACTTCCACAAACACTATAATTGCGGAAGAGTGCTTAGCTCACCCGGCTGCCAACCGACAAGACAGCGGTTCGATTCCCACCTCGGGCAGAAATCTTTTTTTTCCTGCAGCTGTTCCTCTCTATGGACGAACGGTTGCACCACAATGTTCCTTCTTTGGGGCTTACAGTTGCGTCATACTGGATGTCAAACATACGGTTAACCTCTCTGCATTTAGTCTCGAGAAGGCCAGCGCAGTTCGTTTGTCTAAGGGAACAACTTTTGATTGAAAAGCTCGCAAGGTCTGTTGGAGTGTATGGGGTTCAGAAAGAGGCACTCGTCTTACTTCCGCAATTATATTTATCGCTGTGAAATTTATATTTGTTGATCTGTGCAGACAATAGATGAAGAAGGACATTCTGAAAGCGGAATAGATGCACCCCGCGTGAAGGCACTTTTAAAAGCATCCTTTATCCTGAGGACCACGTCACCAGTGGCGGTATTACCGGCTTATCTCCTAAACGAAGAACTGGTAAGACAGTCCTGTACCTTCTTATGTCCCTCTTTATTTCTTCAGATTGCCATATTTCAGAAGATTTTATTGGCGCCCAGTGTAATCTGGAGCACTCACTTTTTTTTTCATTCGTGCTCAAACAGATTGCCGCTGTACGCACTATACTTGACTTTGCGACTTCAAAACCCCTTTGTACTGTTCTTGCTGACTCCCAATGCCGCTATAATGAAATCAACAAAGAGCCACGAAGTTTTTCTGATTGTGCGCTGTATTCTGTGTTCATAAAGTTTAATTCCACGTTTTCTCTTTCAGTTTGCCTTTGAAAGTGAACTGAGATTTTTTGACACTATCGAGGAGAACGTCAAAAGCCTCAGCAAAATTCTGCCTGCAGTGGCGACAGTGTCATCCTTAGCGGACCCATCGTACACAGAGGTGAATGCGTACCTGAGGCCAAGGCTCGCGAAAATGGCCCTAATTTCAGAGGTGAGTAAAATAGTTTTTCAAGAGCCATAGTTTCAGAAGCAATTCATAACGTCATCATTCTTCTGACACTATACTCAGTTTTCAGCAGTGTATCAGAAGATTTAACGCCGCAGTCGCAATGTGAGCTTTGTCGACAAAATCATTTTCATGAATTCGTAGTTCTGTACCAAGTGAAATTGGACAACGGTTCATTCCATGAGGTACCAATTTATTTTTTGCTTTTTATCTTTGCCAGGTTTCACCCGTAGACATTATTGGCCCGTGCATTGTGTGGGGCGACGTGAAGGAGCTTGTATGCGGCAAAGAGCCCAGCGAAACCATGAAGCTACAGCCGAACACGTCGCTGGAAAAAGCACTGGTGCTTTGTTTGTGTGTGTACTACGTCAAGGACCTTGCGTATTCGGCTGCTTTTGGCCAGATGCTTGGCTTCGTTCAAGCAGTCGTTAAATGTGCCGTCATCGACGAAATTCCATGGGCGCAGAAAATGCTACGGGATTTGTTCACGAAACTACACTTCGTTTGAGATAAGTACACATCCAAGTTTATGTGCTGCTTAAAGAGACATTCAAAATTCATGTAGCGCCTATTTTACAGTTCCTGTGTGTTTTTATCTTGGATTGCTCTTCCATAAAAAGAAGCGTTTTTGTAAGTTATGGTCAATAAAAGTTTTACTCAAATTTAAATTCTTGTAAATATTTTGTTCTACTTAACCCCTTATCTTTGATTCAAAAGTAAAGTGTTAGAGCACTCCGCGCAAGATTCCTCACTCAAATTTCTGGACTACCGTATATATAAGTAATCGCCTCGAAAGGATGCATGCACATCAGAGGCTTAATTGTAGGATTCGCCAGATGCACCTGTGGAAGATGCTTTATGAAAGTTTGCCTTGCACTGCCTTCCATGGCGTTGGGGTTTGTGACTAGCGAAGTTTGAGACAATCCAGAACGCCTTCATTTTGCTAACACTACTAAATTTTGAACGGTGTATAACGAAGATCTAACGCCGCAATCGCGATGTGAGGCTCGTCGATCCGTGACGGGAGGCCTTCCTAATGCTTAGTTAAGGTGTAAGAGAGGATTTTTACTTACTTGATGCGGGATTCTCCTGCTCTATAAAATGTGTTTCTGACTGTCAGAAAGTGTTTAAAAATAAATTTGAGTGAAGATAATATTTGTTGTGCTGTATTTGTTGATGCTTGGCGGCTCTTTGGCGGGTATATATGCTGGTTGGCCGGCAATAAATAGCTAATTACAAAAATGAAGTTTCAATATTCATATTGGGCACGGGAACATTCTATTGGTTCTGCATAACACGAGCTTGCTAGCTGCACCGTAAATACAAACCGCACTGCCGATGTTGAGCTGTGCGTATATATGTACCGTTGGGTACAACATGGAAAGACTAGCCAGTGAAATAATGAAAGCTTGTCTCTTATTTCTAGCCTACTCTTTGTACTATAAACCGAAATCCATATTTATGTTTCAGCCAACAAGCTCATTTTACCCTCTGGCAGTGTCGCGTTCTACAGTTTGCACATGTGCAAGATGAAAGGAAAAATTAATTTTGTAATGCGCTAATTATTGCCGGGCATATGTATACACTTCAAGAAGCCGCCAAGCCCATACAGCACAACAAAATTATCTTCTTTCAGCTTTCTTTTTGGATGATTTCTGACAGTCAGAAAGGCATTTCAAGGAGCGAGAGAACGCCGCATTAAGTAAGTAAAACTCCTCTCTTACACCTTCTCTAAGCGTTAAAAAGGTTGGCAGTCACGGTCAGCAAGCGTGGTGCGCTTAGCGTGAAAGCGCACCACGCTTAGTACAAGCGTGCAAAAAATCGCCCCCACTCACGCTTCGCAAGCGTTATGCATCCCGCAAGTCACGCTTAGGAAGCGTGATTTTTTAGCGTGAAAGCACACCACGCATAGAACAAGCGTGCAAAAACACGCCCCCCTCTCACGCTTGCTACGCGTGAAAATATTTAGAGTGTAGTTTTACTACTTCTCTTTTGTATGTTGTACATTGGACGGAAGCTACGAAGTTTGATGTGCACCCATACACACATTCAGTTCCCTTGCTCTGTGTCTAGTTCGCGAATCTGGGTCGACAATGAGCTACTACACCACAGTCATCTCGCTGAAGCACCAGTCGAACACGATCCTCACCTACTTCCCGAAAAAGATTCCGTGTTCAGATTCAAGAGACGCAGCAACAGCACCGGAATGCCCGATTACGGCCAAAAAGGAACCGATGACTCAGCACATATCGCCTTCAGATGCGTCAATCGATCAGTCACTTATCACTGAGGATACTTCAGTCGCCGAACCTGTGCACCCGAATGACATGGCAAATCGGTAAGCGTGGCTACAATGCAGTTTATCCGTGAGCTGAGAATTGTACTTTACGTGTACGGCATTGAGTTGTGCATACTGTTTATAATCAATGCCACAAAGTTTATAATCAATATTTACGATGCATTTTCAGATTTGTATTTTGGCGAGGCTCGAGGGAAGTATAATATGGGATGTTCTGCTCGCGTTATGCACAAAATTCTCAGTTGCAGAGTTTTTCAACTGCTAAAGTTGACAATGGGGCTTGTTTGCATGATATTTCCTGATTACTGTGGTAATCGGACACAAGACAGAATAAACGGGACACAAGAAAGGCACACGGCGCCGGGTGTCCCATTTGTTTGCGCTACCATAGTAATAATTTTTTTAACAGCATTGCGCGACCGCCAGCCGGCCAACACGTCAGCACCCTTAGCACTACATGGAACTGAAAAATTTGCAATGGCAAGTGTTTGCCAGACATCTTTGTTGGAACTATATTGCGCGATGGTTTATTCAGTTTGCCGTTTATTTTCTACGTGCACTGCTTCACTGAACGATCTCTTGACCCTCTCAAATTTTTTCAAGATCTTGCTGTAAAACGCTGAAAGATCATCATCATCATCATCATCACACTTGATATTATTATTATTATTACTATATATTATTATTATTATTATTATTATATTATATTATTATTATATTATTATTATTATAGAAAGCATATGGTACTTATTTGTCCCAGTACTGACTACGATATTTAATAACTGCCTGGACACTTCCACATTTCCTAGCATGTGGAAAACTGCTCGTGTTTTCCCAGTATTTAAGTCGGGCTCTAAGACAGATGTTTCTAATTATCGACCGATTCTCTACTATGTGCCACATCAAAGATCTTCGAACTGGCTCTTCACAAATATTGTCTTTTAGTGTGAAAAACTCATTGATTCCAAATCAACATGGTTTCCTTGCTGGCCGCTCAACTACCACAAATCTTGCTAGTTTCATGACGCAGATCTCCACACCTATTCTCAGAGAGGACAGGTTGACGTAATCTACTGTGACCTGAGCAAGGCTTTTGACGTAGTCAGCCACACTGATTATGGTTAAACTTGCGAACTTTGACGTTGACTTGTCGATTGTGAATCTCTTGCACAGCTATCTGCTCAATAGATCTTGTTATGTTGCCGTAAATGGCCAAACCTCTTCTTTGTATAAAGTGACTAGTGGGGTCCCTCAAGGGTCGGTATTAGGCCCACTCCTATTTTTAATTTACGTTAATGATGTTTCTTTTGCCATTCGTAATTCTTCTTCCTCTTGTATGCCGATGACATCAAGATATTAAGGAAATTCATTCAGTTAACGACTGTCGCTTGCTGCAGTCAGATTTGTGTTCTTTTTCCGAATGGTGCAACGGCAATAACCTTTCTCTAAATACCTCAAAGACAAAATTCATGTCTATCACTCGCAAAACATCTAGCGTGTCATTTCAATACTTTGTCAATTCTGTGCCGTTATGCAAGGTTTATGAAATCAGTGATCTTGGTGTTGTTGTTGACAGCGCGTTAAACTTTTTTGTCACGTTAAGCGTGCTGCTATGCGGGGCCTTCGTTCTCTCGGATGTGTTTGTAGAATATCTCGAGAATTCAGGTCTCCCATGGCCCTACACAAATTGTACACGGCAATATGTCTTCCGCAACTTGAGTATGCGTCCGTGATATGGAATGGCATTGCTCAATCCAGCGGTAACACCATTGAACGAGTCCAGAAAAAATTCCTCAGCATATATAACCATCGCTTTGCTAAAAATGACTCTGGATCTCGTTCAAATACTGCTGAATCATTATCACTGCCATCACTTCACTGCCGACGAGATCGTTCTGATCTCTTATTTCTACAAGCTAGTCCACGGTATCATATCCTGCCCTGTACTTCTCAATTGTGTTAATTTTCGAATTCCGCGTAAGTTAACCAGAGAGAACAGACCGTTTCATGTACCCGCCTGCTTCTTCCAACACTCTACCGTTCACAGAATACAAAATCTTTATAATATTAATTTCGTGATCTTGACGTTTTTCATAGTCCACAATCATTGTTTTTATCTGAGCTTTGCACGTTTTGACATAGTATAGCACAATGTACAAAGTCTTCCCTTCTCCGTCTTTCACATAGTTGTATATGTGCAATCTAATTTTTTATTCCCCTTCAATATTTCTCATATTGTCTTATTTTACTCCTCCTTTGTGTTCATTTCTCTTGTCTACGTGTTTTTGCTCTTTTTATTTCTGAAGACTGTCTGTATTGTATTGTTGATTTTTATTGTATTTTTTTTTTGCGTGCGCCTGCACAAAGACCTCACGGTTGTTCCTGGGCACGTTAAATAAATGATTGATTGATTGATTGATTGATTATTATTTGGTATCACATGTTTTATTCGTCGTTGCATTCCTCCAGTCGAAGCACCGAAATGGCGTATTACACAATGTTCCTTCCCCGCCCCCGCCCCAACCCGCATTCCTGAAGCCTTCTCAGAATTCGAACCCCCTCCTGAGAGAAATGCTGGGTGCGCTAATGCCTAAGACGTCCTCTAAACGTATGTCAACCTTGCTAAGGTGTAAATCACTAAAAATCGGAGCAACCTTAGAACCAATGCAAATTCCTGATTTCTACAGATAAACGCCTTCCTTCCAAGTTACCAGCGTCGACCTTAAATACATGGAAATTATTTCGAGAAAAGCCCCCGTAGAAACATCACACTTATTATCAGTGAAAACCATTTCTGTTCTTGTTCAATGATACATTCATTAACACATTTTAACAACCCTTCATGCAGCAAGGAGTAATAAAGGTCCTCAATACCCATACTATAAGCTTTACAACCACCGTGATTTTCCTCTGAGAGAAAGTGAACTAGCGCCTGAGAATTACGAATCCGAAAAGGGTCCGAAAAAAAAAATGGCAGCCATCCCACCCTGCGAACGTGAATGTCCAGCGAAGCTGTATCAAACACCATACATTCTGATGGGAGGGTATGTTTTATTAGGTAGTTTTTGAATAAGGGTCCCAATCCTTTTTGGGGCTCCAAAGAAATAGCGTCGAGGCCACTGCGCATGCGCGAGACCCAAACAGCGTTTCGGTTTTGCGTTGGGGACGCTATTTCTCGAATTTAGCGGGAGCCCCAAAGCCTGCCCCAGAAACATCGTGTCAAACAAACATGACGGCACCCACTGAAGCGACGGCGCTTGGCCAAGACTAGAGGGACCTAGAACAGAGGGCGTGTCCAAAGCGCCGAAGACCCTATTCGAAAACTCTTAGCTACTGCTTGACTCAAAGCGAGCGCACGCAAAGGGCTTTGGGGCCCCAAACCTTTGGAGCCCCTATTCGAAAACTCCCTATTATCACTTTAGAGTAATGGTAGTGATAATCGTGCGTTGTCGCTGTGATGGTTCCGCGACCATTTTCAGCAACACGAATTTGTTCCTTTCGTCGAGCATTGTATTCACGCTGTCCTTCTGGTGTCTTTAATTTCCGTGGTCTACCCAAGGCAGTCTTAAACAATGAACTGAACGAGCTGCTAAACGGGTCTCCCTTTTATACATGAAAGAGGGAAACACACGCAGGGAGAAGGAAGGGCCGTTTGACGTCACTCGAAGCCCTCGTGTGAAGTGCGAAGCAGCTGCAACCTAATCTTTTCCGGGAACGTGTGGGAGGGTGTTCCCATTTTTCACAGGCGCCTTATTATCCATCATGCGGTTTTGATGCTTGTCTTGTAGTTTTCTTTGTTGAAATGAATACTGAGCTCTATGCTGTATGCGCCTGATTGCAAAGAAAGATATGCCGTTTGCCTTCAATCGAGGGCCCCTGAAGCACTCAGATGTCGAAATTTAGTTGTGGCGTTGCACTTGTGCACGAGCCTACAGCGAACGCTAGCGAAGTTACACTCGTTTGCTCGTTTCGCTCTTTCCTTCGCTACGCTGCGTTCGTCGGCTCTTCTGTCCACCTCTCCGAATGGCCTTCCTCAGCGTCCCAGGGGAAAACACCAGAAGTGCGCGCACCTGCTTGCACTTGCTACTGTGGTGAGTAGTTAGATTTGCCGAATTTCTGCGGCACATACGCGCTATAGAAGTTCTGTGCTGACGCCACGAAATCTTCAGAGCAACGAAAGGTATACAGCCTCGCTGTAAAGCTCAGTGAGTCTAATCAGCTCTGCAAGTATAGCGATGAAATCTGGCTAATTTTGCTGGCGATACCGAAACTTACGCACCAAAAAGCGCGTCTGCCATTATAGCTAGATACAGCGAATTGCCAGGTGCCTTTCTCTGAAACAACTGCTCGAGAGGGAACCTCATTCTTTGTGTTCTTGCTAAAAAAAAAAAAGAAATCTAAAATGAGCGATTTAGCCTTCTGACATTACAACATATCAGTGTTGCGGAGTTGCCACTCCGGAATTGGAATGACTCCGGAATCATTCCACATATTCGCGACCCCGGAATGGAATGGGGACAACGCTTGGAGGAATGGAATGGGAATGGAATTACGCACCTTTTGCTCGGAATGGAATTGGAATGGAATTACGTCTTTTTCCGAAAATAGAGCACGTTTTCGTCTACGCGCTGTTTTTCAAACTTCAAACATTAGCAAGTCCGAGCCTCTAATTTAAAAATAAAGCAGTATTTTTTAAATGGCTTGGCTGATTAAAAGCACGGCACATTTATAAGCAACGCGTCTACTACAATTTTGTCCTTATATAGATTATATAGACAGTGTTGCTCCGAAGTTTGTCTCTATTCTTCGTAACCTCGGCTCTATGCCGTTGGTATCAATCGTGCGGAAGTGCGGTGGTGCCATAACCCCCCTTACGCCTTGCTATCTTTTTTTCCCCTCGGCGGCGCCCCAGCCGCCTGCTGTCTCCCCACCATTCAATTCTTTGTTTTTGTTTGTGTTCACTGCAAGCTTGTGTTCACTGCAAGCTTTCTTATACAAGCTTGCGCGCCGTCTCACCTCATACTCCTCCCCCTCCGCCCCCCGCACTCTTTTGCAATACTGCCCTCCCCTGTCTAAACACATGGGCGCCTTCGCTCGAAACTGTCGGCGAAGGTCTGTAGGTCAGCGCAGCACAAAGTCGTACACGATGAACTGTGTACCCTCCCCCTCCGTACAGAGAGAGAGAAAGAGAGAGAATAAACTTTGGAAAGCAAGTGTTCGGGAAGCCAGCCGAAGCAGGAGAGCCCACGTAACCACGGCCACGGCCGCGCCTTTCTGAGTCCGGACGCGACGATTCGCGCCGCAAAAAACCCACGTTCGCTCTGTTATAGGGTGGGGAGGAGGCCCGGGTGGCGCCGCCGCCTCCGCCGCGCCGGCGCCTGTTGGCGGCTAGAGAAGCACTACCATAACGCACTACCACACTGGCTCCTGCGCCCAGCGGCTCACGCACGCAGTAAGCCCGCGAACATGGCACATTGGAAACAATTTTTTGAAATTACCCGCGAAGAAAACAAACAAGCTGCACGCTGCAAGCTTTGCTCCGAAATTATACATGCTGTAGTCTGAGTTTCATCTAATTTGATTCGGCACCTAAAAAGAAAGCACGAACATGAGTACACGCAACGAGAGAAAGGGTTCGCAAGCCAGTCGAAGATAACGTCCACCTTCACCGCTGGGTGCGGCTCTGTGCCTCTTCATCGAAAGGCTGCTCTTGACGACGCCATAATCAACATGATTTGCACTGACATGGAGCCCTTTCGTGTTGTCGAGAGGGAGGGATTCCTACAATTTGTAACGGTAAGCATGACAATATTATAGGTCGCCTTTCATCAAAGTAACTGCTTTGTATTCTTTCAAATCCAGGTCGCCGTCCCGGGCTGCAAGTTGTCATCGCGGGATGACCTCAGAGAGAAGTTCCTGCCCGAGAAAGTATCAGAACTGAAGACCAAAATATCATCGTCTTTGGCGGGGGCGGAGTACGTCTGTATCGCACTAGACGTGTGGACGTCGCGGTCTACGGAGGGCTTCCTGGCTGTCGAAGCAACATTCGTGGACAGCGACTTCGCGGCTCACAGGCACCTCCTCAGTTTCACTCGCCTGACGGGGAGCCACACAGGTGCTCGGATCCGCTGCGAGTATGACGCAACGTTGCTGCAGTGGAACATCGCTGACAAGGTCAAATATGTATTTTCGTGTAATTTCGCCATCGTTAACCGTTTTTATTTCATTTTCCAGGTCCTTCGCGTGGTGACAGATAACGCTTCATCAATGATAAAGGCATTTGCATTTACCGGGTGGGAGACTGAAGAGGACGATGATTATGACAATTTCGACGACTGCCCGGAACGCTTTACGAAGGAGCTTTTAAGCGAGTTCCATCAGTTGGAGCAATTTCGATTTGGCTGCGCCGCCCACAGCCTGCACCTGGCCGTAAAAGACGCCATTCGGCAGGTATTGGCTATTAAAGGGACACTAAAGGCAAATATTAAGTCGACGTTGATTGTTGAAATAGCGGTCCAGAAACCTCGTAGTGCTGCTTTTGTGCCAAGGAGTTTATTTTGAAATAAAATCACGTTTTTAGCGGTCCGCATCGCGTAGCGTGCTTCAAATCCCGCCTGAAAATACGACTTTCATACGTCACTGCTGCCATGCCCTACGTTGCCCGCTTTTACTGCTCGGCCGCAGACACTAGTAGCAGCCGAGCGGAAGTAGCGGAACCCAGAGTAGCAACAACGGCGCTGCGGCAAAGACTTGCTCGGATGGGCACATTCAAAGCCTTCACAAGTTGCGGTTGGTCTCGTAATCCTCAGTACGAAAGTGCAGCGAGCACACACGCAGAGGTTTTGACTGTTTAGCACACTGGCGCAATGGCATGACACTAAGCCAACTTCGAGCGTAAGGGTTCATTCCGCGGCACCCAGTGAAAAGACACACCGGTTTCCTTGCGCAGCACACTGGCGTTGTGCACATTCGGGCATCCGGCAATATCACAGCGCATGCGGCGTTTTGTCGCACTTTCTGTCAGAGCGACTTTCACGAGCGTGCAAAACACGCACGGCATACGCGATCCCGAAACTACCACTGAGACGGGCGAGGCGCAGTTCGGCGAAACGGAACCTTTGAACCACGCGCTCCGTTCCCATGGCACGCCCGGATGTTTTGTTTTCCATGAATCAAGCGGAAACGAACAAACAGCATTTTATTACGTCTTTTGATGCTCGGAATGTTCTTTTTTACTGCTAGTTTCATTACTATGATTATTGTAGGCCGACTTCCATACGTCATCGGGATCACTTCGAAAATGTCCCACTCGTGGCGCTCATCATGTTACATTTAGCTTAATTTCTCGGTAAGTAGGGCACTGCTGTTGATAATATTGCCGTTTTAGAAGTTGTCATACATTGGGCTTTCACTCTGACATAAATTGTTATTTGCCTTTAGTGTCCCTTTAAATAACTTATTGGTTTCATGTGATTTGCATTGATAGATACGTCGTTCATTTATTACTATTTTCATGAACAATTGTTTGGGCCTAGCTTTGTTAAATAATTTGCCATGAGTGCATGGACAAAGAATGTAGGAATATAATAATTGTAGTTTGAAAAGTAAGGGCGGACAACTGTGCTTATCACAGTTTCAATGGGTTAAAGCTTTATAATGCAACTACCCCCAACTCATGTTTAGCCGAATTTTCGAGCGTGCTCCGCTTTTTAACATTGAGGATTCGTGGTGAATTTGCTGCCATCGCCGAGGCCACGAACTCTGCTTCCCATCAAATAGTGGCTGCGGATCATTTTTCTGCCGCAGGCCAGGCACCAAGCTCACACGACTTCGAGGACTCTCACCAAGTCAATCAACCGTTCTGAAATACATCTAAGGACAAACAAAAATGAACAAAACTGGTACATCACGTAAAGAACGCCCACGGTGTCCCGAAGTTGCATTTTAAAAGATTTGGATTTGGCTAATTCCTTGTTCAAGCTATTTTTGTCTCATTTTATTTTCTGCCCCTTGCTATTTCTCTCCTTTGATATCCCTCTATTTTTTATTTATTTTTTTACACCCCTCCCTCCCCATACGGGAAAATGAAATCCTGCGTACGTCACTCCTTTTAGTACAAATCGCTCAGCCCGTAAACACAGTTGCCTGGAATATAGCACCAGTCAGCGAAGCGGCAGCCTGATACCAGTATGTTTATTTGAATTACGAAGCCCATTTCATTAAGATAATCACAGACGTAGTGCCGAAGCCATGACACTACGTGCACGGTTTATTCCTAAAGAACAGGAAGGTGCAGCCTATGCGTTGATATGCCCTAAATTTTTCGTAGGCTAGAGGAAACGGCTGTGTCCGTCCCCACTTTATCTCGTCTAATGCAGTCTTGAAGAGTGTCAGTGTGTCGTCGACTGCAATACCGTTCGATTACATATGTCGTCATTCTCTTTCTGGAACTACTGCATTGCATGTTTGCCGTTTGCGCTACCTGTACTTGCAGTGTCAATATTTACTCATTGTCGTCCTCACTTTATTTTAGGACCCAAATGCCGAGGAAGTCGTACGAAAATGTGGCGCCATTGTTGCATCTATACGCAAGAGCACCGCCGACACGGAAGAAGTATTGAATGTGGCCGGTCTGCATTTGGAATCTCACAACGCGACGAGGTGGAACTCGCAGTTGCGAATGATGAGAAAGCTCGTTACCACTTTTTCGAGTCATCCAGGCCTGACAGAAACCCTGCACGCTTGCAAGAAGATTAAACTGTCTAAATATGAACAGAGGCTGGCGACAGACTTGATTGATCTTCTCTCCCCTGTAGGGGAAGCCACGGAGTTGCTGCAGAAAAGGCACGAGACAGCCGGGCTTTTGCTTACCGCGGTGCGAAATATCGAAGTTTCCCTTGCGGAAACCTTAAGCAAAGGCACAATTCTTTGCAGAGAGGCGGTTACGGGCCTACAACGTAGCCTGGAGAAGCGGTTCGCAAGCATGTGGACTGACTCTGTTTTTTTCTCATGGGTGCCCTCCTTGACCCACGGTTTAAATCTTCTTGGTGTTCAGCTGCAACAGCCGAGCAGATGCCTTCTGCTGTGCTGGGGAGGGGGCCTCTTTTGTTAGGGCAGGACAGCGCCAGAACTGTCGCGAATGCAGATTCTGAAGCAGGGCCAAGCAGACTGACGTTTAAAAACATCAGGCAAAATGATAATGCCCACCAAAACAATATGCCTGGATCTATTGCAGCGGAAATTTCCCTTTACCTTTCAGAGGGAATTTGCGCAGAAACGGTTAAGCCCCTGACCTATTGGAAAGCGAACGAAAGCCCCTTTCCCCTGCTTTACCGCCTCGCAAGGGCAGATTTCCATGTGAATGCGACGTCAGCTGACGTGGAACGCGTGTTTTCTACGGCATCCCTGATAATGACACCGAAGCGAAATCGGCTGTCAAACACCTCTTTCGAGCAGCTCATGTTTGTGAAGCGCAGCACATAGGTAGACTGCAATTGTTTTATCTCACTTTTTTTTTACAGAACCAACCGTTGAAGCAGCCATCATTCACACTTCGGGTTTTAAAAACAAAACGGCAAAGCGCCTGTTTAGCTCATAACCTTCCGTAGTAATATGTTGATGAATAAAACAAAAATAAAGCTTCATTTCGCGCCTTGCACTGCTTGCGACCTTTATTGCAGCATTTAAAAATCACGAGGACACCTAAGCACTTCTCGTGACCGATTGCCGGAGGTGTTGTTGTAGAAATATTTGTTTGAAACGACAAAAATAAAATAAAGGTGGGTGGCCTCTTCTAAGTTCAAAAAATTTGCAGTGGCTTAGCTCGGCTATGCCAGGATATACGTAGCGTTAGCAAAGGTTCAGCTGATTATTCTTAGCTTTCCAGATTGTCTAGTATTATTAGCCTTCTTCTGTTCATTCTTCGTACGCTGAACCGCTAATTGCAAGGCAACTACTTCGGGATCCGATGAGATAAGCTTCTCGGCTCTTCTGCGCGGTCAAGCAGCATTTGCGCCCTCCTCCATGGCGTTACCCCCCTGCAAACGCCAGTCAGAGGCGCTATCTACCGGCCCCAGCGCAGTGTCAGACTGCGACTGCACAGCGAAGGCGAATAGCTGCGCGCGCGCCGGCGCCACTGTGTCTATGGCTACGACGTCACTCCTCTCGAATGCGGCACAGACCAGCAGCGGCGAGCCGCGCGCGGCGGTGTCGGAGAGCGCGTGAGATGCCAGCTCCGGTGACCCAGCTGTGTGACATCACTGATCCTCGCGCATGCGCAGAACGGCTCATGACCCTCCACGCGAAATCGGCTCCGGCTAGGCAAGTGTAGCTAACGCTACAAAAGCTGCGAGCGACCGCTGCTGCTCTAGCGCGGGAGATCAGGCGTTCCCGAGTCTCGAGCTGAGAGCTGGTCAGCCCGCACTCCCACTGCTCCGGGGTGGGATCATTTCATTATTCTCGTTATCCTTTTTCCTTGCATATTTTCTTCGCTCGGTTGCTACTACTCGACACATACCCGTGTCCGCATCGCCAAGCAATGAGGACATTGGGAAGGATCGTATTTTGCTACACCCTTAATTGCTACTACTGTAATATGCTCAATTAGTCATGTAGACCAGACTACATGTTTTTTCGAAGCGAAGGCACAACGCATTCTCTAGGTCCACCTTTAGGTTGTCAGAGCCAAGGGTCGGCTGATGTAAAATGTTGGAACGGTCGCCAATTTGTAAAGAGAAACCGAGGCATGAGTAGTGTACAAACAAAGGCATTATCCCAGCAGATACTGAAGGGAGAAACAAATTATCCCTGTGCGTTTGTTCCCATTGATACTCTCACACGAAAGTGGCGAATACTCAATGCACACGCTGATGTTTATCTCACGAGTAGTTTCGTACCTGACTCACGTAAATAACCTTTGCGACAAGGAAGACATTGCATACCTGTGCACAGGCGAACACAGAAAGTTCTCCTCACCCCATCCACCCTAGCCAGGCGCGCTTGACAAGCGTGAGTGCTGACGAGCAGTGCGGCCCCGTGCTCCGTATTCGATGCAAAGGCGCCCGAGCGGTGCACTCTTCCAACTAATACCGGCAGATCTAGACGGTTTTGTTCCCTATTAACCAAATCTTAGTTTTCTCCATATTCACGACCGCTCCAGACGCGTGGCAAAACTGCTTAGTCTTCCTGAACACTACTTTTGTCAGTATAAAAATACGCTATGTCGTCATTTTGCATTAACACATTTAAGCTCAAATAATATTAAAACATCACCATTCGTTCAAACATGCTGCCCCTATGGGAATTAGTAGGGTGGTTGTACTGCACGAGATGTCACCAAGCTACTATCCCTCGACCTTGGCAACGTGTTTTGCGCACTGTTGCAGTTCTTAATGCATGTGATGATATCAGCTTTATGGGGCGGTCATTCTTAACTCGATAAAAGTATCAAGATGCCTTTCCTACGTTGAGGAATTACAGGAATGGAATTGAACTGCTCGGCCTTTCCCGGAGTGGAAATGGGCAAAATGTTTTCATTCCGAAGAATTGAAAGGAATGGAATTGCGGCAAGTTCTAATTCCCCGGAATGGAATTGGAATGGAATGGAGGCGCCCATTCCGCAACACTGCAACATATCTTCTCGGTTATGTCTTAAAAAGAAGGTTGATAGCACGCTGCCTAATTACCGATGGTTTAAGTTGTATTGTCTTAATTTTTTTATTGGCTGCTAACGCTTCTTCTGAGAGTACTGTCCAGCATAATTACGTATATTACCCTCCCTTATCTGAAATTACTGGCCTGAGTTTCTTCTCGACACAATAATTGACCAAAGGCCGGATGTGATCAGGAGTGTTAAGTTCCGTATTAGATCCCTTGATACCAGTGATGCAGTCTGAAATGCAGTTCGAGCGCTCTTCTTCAGGGATTAGTCTAATGATACAAACGCGGCATGCTTAAAACGTCTATTGGTTTTAGGTTAGGTTTAAAGCAATGCTTCGGACCTGAGGTTAAAATTTTGCAATGACTATAATCTAAGACAGCTCCTCCGAGGTCCTTTAAGTTATTCGGCGGTGAAATAGTAGAAAAAGTCTTCCTCTTACATGGTTGGAGCTCACAAAGTTTCACCCTCCACAAGAACTCCGCATGCTGGTTAGTCACCTTCGTCCAATCGGCCTACAGCTGCTTCTGGTGGCGAATGTCCCTCGGAGTAGAGCAACGGACATTCAGGAATTCTCGTAGAACTTAACTTGACGCCAGGGTTCCGCGGTAAGTAACGGAGGTACGCTTGTAGCGTACCTCCGTTGGCAATAAAACGCAGATAACGCCATTTTGTTTTCAAGTGCGTTGAAGACGGTGCCAAGTTTGCCATCTACATTCCAGGTCAGTGGGTTTGGCCTGAAGATCGCAGTTGCGAGTGCTTCATGCCGCTTGCATTGGGTCGGCGAAAAGCTGGTGGAGACATGAAATGAAAAAAAAATTATCGTGTTTAAAAAATACACTCTTGTAACTTTGCATATGTTTAGCTAAGGCACAGAGCTCGCTAATGAGGTAACATGCATGGTTTTAGTGCGACCAGCAAGGTGAGTTTTTTTGACGTTGAGTACGGAGCCCTTTGCAAAAAAAAGAAAGTGAAATTCGCAATATTTTCGCACCATCTTTCAAGCCTTCAATGCCTAACTTAATTTTCTTTTGTAGCATATTGAACAGGCCACTATTACGTTTTTCCTTTCTGCTTTTTGAATTTGCCATGTTAGCGGGAAACATATCAAATTTCGCAACTTTAATTTTGCTAGTGCCAAAAGCACTCGAAGAATTAATGCACATAAAAAAGTCATTATCTTTACACTCACGTCACTTCATTAGATTTCCGCAAACTCAATTTTATCGAGTGCATCGCATAAACGCTCTTTGAAAAAAAAAAATGCTGTTCGATTCCCTCTAGCTCAGTCGGCGCAAAGCTACAAACTCTCACAAATAGGCGGGAAAATTTTCGACAACAGAAATAAACGAGCTGAACGAGGATCGAACGTCAACAAAAACGTGAAAATTTTTCCAGGCATATTTGTGATGGTCGAAAAAACTCTGGTTGATCTGGCATAGAATGACCCAGAAGCATAGAATGACCCAGAACGATGGCTCAAAGCATCGTAGTCAGAACCGTATCTCAGCGCAAAGGGACGCATCAGACAGAGCCGGGCGATGTCGTGTGTGCTACGCTATGCAGTCGCGCAAGCGATGACGGTGCGTCACGCAATGGCGTCCATCTTGCTCTCTTTCGTCACTCAGCGTCCGTGTGGGCTTCGTGCCTTTTTGGAGGCACGTTCATGTTAATTGAGGAGAGGCCCCAAAAAATCACGCCCTGGCAACGGCGACGGTGCCCATTAAATTTGCGAGCTGCTTGCAAAGCACGTATCGCTGCCATGCGACACAGTAGCGGCGTGATTGATGCCGACACGAGGTGGCCGAGGCTGGACGAAAGACAAATGGCGAACATAATCATCCGCCAACGTCCTTGTCCCAGAGAGACACTACGAAGCCTTCCCGTCTCCTATGTTGCTTTTTCTTTGCGCAGTTGTTGAGCAGGCAGGAGAGCTTTCAGTCCGTGGGGGGATCGCTCACTGCACTAAGGCGCATGGCTCGCCACACGTCGCTGCCTCGCTGCAGTTGATCGAGCGTTGCTACCGCGCTCGTGTCACGTCGGCATGTGATTTGAAGCAACAGGATTATTGCCACTCCGTTCCACATATATGTTGCCACTCCTTCAAGTTCAAATGATTTTTTTTTTCCTAAAGCGAGCGCGTTGGGAGAGTTGATACGGATTCACTCTTAGCATGAGCTCCACGCGGAACCTCCTTTAGGATCTCCTATTGTCACATCCCGTCAATGGGAGGCTGTGTACTTTTTATGACGCCACTAAAGAGGGGACCAGTGCGAAGACTGGTTGCGCTAGCTTAGAGGAGATCGGCGGGGATCCCTTCGGATACCGCAGCCTCCGCCGCGTGCTCGATGAGGCAATCGCCGGGAAGATTCCAAGAACTGACGAAGGTTCCCCGAAAAGCACCATGAGAGAACGGCCAATTTAAAAGTCATTTTATAGCGTACCAGGTAACGCCGATTCAAGTCGAAATACAGAGCCAGAGCCAAGAGTCATTAACAACACAAACAAAATATATTCTCAATTGAGGCAGTACAAACATGCACACTTGACTGCTTAAATCACAATACAACTCAGATGGGTTTAACAATATTGGGGAAAACAGTTAATCAAATCGCGCTCAAATACAAGCTGAGGTGTTGGAGAATGTTGAAGAACACTTAAAGTCCTTTTATACTCACCGGCTTCACTTGTCCAGTCCAATTCCTAGCTCCCAGAAACATACATGCACTTGCGCCCACGATGACTGTAGCGCTGACCAGTGATTACCCTTCGGCAGTCGGCGATTACATTTCTCTTCTTGGCATCACCGTCTGGAAGACATCTCTCATTTCTTCAAGGCGCTACTAATTCGGGAACTGCTCTTCTTCCTAGACCGAGTGATTGACGGCACTACATCATAACACAACACTTCTTCTCTGGCCGACTGAAGTATACTCTGACTTCCACACATATATTGTCGTCATTACCAGTCAAAATAGGTTTCTTTCTGTTTGGTTTTTTTTCAAAAGCGAGCGAGTTAGGCGAGTTCATACTGATCCACTCTTAAAAAACTCTACGTAGAATCTCCTTTAGGATATCCTACCATCCAGCATCGGAGTTTATATTTTGGTGGAAATTCAGAGTTTATTTCTGATAAGTACTCTAACCTCCGAAATTCGGAGTCTTATTTTGCATTATTTTGAGCACTCCAAAATCTTAGATGAAATGATATCTGAACACGAAAACATCAGAACACACGGAGCGTGTTTTGGGTGTCTGGAAGGTTTGAACGCACAAACACATACACACAAGCACAAATACTTCAATACAAAACACCCACGTTTGTGCGTATTACAAGCTTAAAGCTTGTTGTAATAGACGGAAGCATACTTTCCGAGGTTGCTGTCACTAATCGAAGCGCGCTCCTATCGAGTGATTAGTTTCAGCTTTGAATCAGAGCACAACACATCTACATCTACGTCAGCTAAGGCCCTTCGAGCCTTCTGAAGCGCGGTTTGTACCGACATGCCAAGTGATACTTCGTTACACTGCTAAACTACTTGCAAGTTTGTCATGAGGGTCCTGCGTCCTGGAAGCTGGTCGTCGCAGAAGGTTGGAAGCACCGCCACTTCCAGACTTCCACGGAGTTCCGGCGACTCGTCGGTGGTGATGGAAACGGAGCGGTCTTTCATCAAAGAGTTCACCGTCACAATGTATTTCGCACTGAACTTTCGACATAGTTGATATCACCACCTGCATCGTGCGTGCCGCCGGACACTTGCTTCGCAGCCAAAAAGTCCATCAAGCTGACGCAGTGGAACCCCAGCATGACAGAGTGCGAGACAAAACTGGTGCGTGAGGTAAACCGGCCGATGTATCAATAACCGCCTAGAACACGCCCTTTCGACAAAGAACGGAACAGGGTCATATTTGTCGTTGAAATCGTAGTTTACCAGATAAATCCGAATATGAAAAATTTTACCGGCGCGTGTTTATGGGATTTTTTTTCGGATTTATCCGAAAACACGGAGTCCTACTTATAACGCTTCCACACATATGTTGCCATTCTTGAAAGTTAAAAAAATGGACTTTTTTTCGAGAGCGACCGAGTTGGGCTCATTGACGCTGAATCACTATTTAAGAAGGAACTCCACGTAGGATCTCCTTTAAGATCTCCTACCATCTAGCCAAGCTCCCAATGACGCGACTGTTCGTGATATATAACCCAGCTATTCTTTTGTGCTTAAATTTCAGAGGGTGAGATCTCACATTAGTCATCATCATCATCATCATCATCATCATCATCATCATCAGCCTGTCTACTCCCCCTGCAGGGCAAAGGCCTCTCCCATGTTCCGCCAATCAACCCGGTCCTGTGCTTTCTGTTGCCACGTTATACCTACAAACTTCTTAATGTCATCTACCCACCTAATTTTCGGTCTCCCCCTTACTCGTTTGCCATCTCTTGGAATCCAGTCAGTTACCCTTAATGACCACCGGTTATCCTGCCGACGTGCTACGTGCCCGGCCCATATCCATTTCTTCTTCTTAATTTCAACTATGATATCCTTAACCCCCTTTGTTCCCTGACCCACTCTGCTCTCATTAGTACTGCAGCAAATTACGAAGCCGGTGGTCTAACATACAAAGCACTGTCGCACCCTTGTGTTAAAGCCCAAAAAGGTCCCTTACGCATTCGCCTAAGACGACTCGAAGGCGAAAGCCATCTTTTAAATGCGAAGCATTTCTTAGGGAACCTTTGGCACTTTGAGCGTTTCTATCTATCTATCTATCTATCTATCTATCTATCTATCTATCTATCTATCTATCTATCTATCTATCTATCTATCTATCTATCTATCTATATCTATCTATCTATCTATCTATCTATCTATCATCTATCTATCTATCTATCTATCTATCTGTCTATCTATCTATCTATCTATCTATCTATCTATCTATCTATCTATCTATTAGACCAAAATTTGCATGGGAGGGTAAGAGGGTTTGACGAATGTGACTGTGGGGTCATGACATGAATAGCGTGAAAATCCTGTCGCGTACGTCGTCAAATCCTTTCCTCCAGACACATGTGGCACATACCCGTTTACTACGGGCCGCGGTGTACGGGTATACGCCACAGGTGATTGGTAGTTTATATCTACCCAGGAACGGCGAGAACAGACATTGGTAATTTAAATGCCAGAGCCAGGGGCGTAGCCAGAAATTTTTTTCGGGGGGGGGGGGGGGTTCAACCATACTTTATGTATGTTCGTGCGTGCGTTTGTATGTGTGCGTGCCTATATACGCAAGCAAAATTGAAAAATTTTGGGGGGGGGTTTGAACCCCCCCAACCCCCCCCTTGGCTACGCCCCTGCTTCCGTATTGGTCCAAGAAACACTCCCTTTTCTCGTTAAACTTACTCGTCGCATAGTCCGTCCACCAGTTCACGCGTTTGCCGCTGCCGTCATACTTCCTTCCTGAAGAAGGAGATAGCTCTTAAATGGAGACAGCTCTTAAACATTTATTTAAATAGCGCACTTCCAAGTCACACAAGGATTCGGTAATCGCGAGTAACCCACTTATAGTGCATTAATCAGCTAAAACGACTTCGCAAACTGAAGATATACAATTTAAATAGCGCACTTCCAAGTCACACAAGGATTCGGTAATCGCGAGTAACCCACTTATAGTGCATTAATCAGCTAAAACGACTTCGCAAACTGAAGATATACAATACGAAATATAATCTAAAGGAGAACAAAGTTGTTATCTTTATTTATTGGGGTAGTTTGTTATAAACTAGTATTTTCGTGCAGTCTTTACGTCAAATACATAAGGTTACCAATTTTACAAACTCCATACGCTTCCATCAGAGGGCACTTAGTCTAACCCAGCATGACTTCTTTTCACAAGTTTCGTGTGTCTTAAGTAATTAATTCCATTACAGTTTACACTTCACTACAGTTTACATTAAAGACTTGACCATTTTCAGACTCAAGTTTTTTTTATTGCGCAAAGCAAACGGTGCTAAAGCGCATGTTTCATGGAAGTTCTGTCTTCAATGCGGCGCAAAGCCCACTCTAATTGCTCTCGATTAATGCTAACATTGCAAGATTTCTTTTTTTCTATTTTACGGCATGCCTCGTATACCACAAAATTGCAGTGTAGTATACAATGCCTCACCCAAGCGATACGTATTCAAAGGTTGTCGCCACTTCTTTTACAGCGCGTAGCATACTCACTTCAGGTTCTTACGTTGCTGTGCCCTTAGTGTCTTTTTCCGATTGGCTACTGAAACCAATTTACCTATCAGGTTTACCATATATTTTTCTTTCTGCAAATTTGTATACCTATATTGCCAAAGCCGTGGGTCATCTCGTGGGCCATAGTCCGTCCTAGAGTCGCTAGGTTTATAACCCTAGGGGAAGAAACAACAACCACAAATTACTGTTTTTTGACGTGATTTTGCAATAAGAAGGGATGTACAGCGCAGGAAGTGATTACTGGGCGGTTTTAATGAGTCTTACAGAACTTTTCAGTCGTGTGATATTATTCTGTTGAATAAAGGTCCAGCAGGCGCTGGGTCCAGTCATCAAAATGTTCAACAAATAATGCTCGCTACCTACATACCTTTCTATGGTCGGTTGCAACCGAAGCGAAAACAAGAGCCCCGTTTAAAGCCACTGCTGTCCAAACAAAAAAGAATTTGCATAGATGACTCATTCAATTAGGTTCTCTCAGTTTTGCGATTTCAAACAGTTGTGCGTGCTTGAAATAGCCACTGCTGTCCAACCCAAAGGGAATTTGCATAGATGAATCATTCATAAAGGCAAGTTTTATTTCTACGTAAATAAAAGGAACAACAAACACACAAATACGAGTACGTTTCACAATTATGCACAGACACGTTGTAATATAGCTCAGTTCATCGACAAGCATACACATTTTAGGGGCAATGCATGCAATCGGCATTTTCGATTTTCCTGTGCTGCCCTCTGCCGTGTTGGTGGGGTTTTGGTAGGGACCGGGACATACGGTATTGCCATAACGAAAGCCTCCGAGATCATGGGGCCTTTCGCGGCTTTTTCTAGCGGAAAAGCCAAGAAATGCCCCATCATCTCGGAGGCTTTCGTTATGCGCCGTGGCATCGAAAGGCACCTTGATCTCGGAGGTTTTCGCCATGCGCCATGGCATCGTTATGGTGTACTGGAATGAGGTAGTGGGCCGTCTCGCGCCGGAAACGTGGCTCTTTTTGCGAAGACAGCTTGCGGTGACAGAGCACACCGTACTACTGTGTCGCCACCTGACGCCGCCCCCTGAAATAATTTATGGTAAGCTGAGATACAAAGCCTCCGAGATCGGTAGTTGTAGTTGCCGCGCTGGTCGTGCGTGCACGTGGGAAACTTGTTGATTGTTCCCTTCTGCTTCTCAGTACGCGTTAGCGCATTTTTTCGTGTGCGTGGCAGACTCGGTGTTTGAGGAAGCCTGGTGCATTCAAGTTTTTGCTGACCGACTGGAATTACGGGCTTATTCACATAGGATAAATCCAACACCCTGAATACATCGCGGTGCATTTAGCTGCATTCCAGCGCTTTGGCGCCCCTTTGAGGAGTAAAATCTCTAAAGAAATGGAGTAGCATTCGTCATTGAGCGTTGTATTTTTTCTGTCCAAAACCTTGCGACTGCTCTCCTGGTTGATGCAGGTTGTTCGTGCAACTCACCTGATGCTGTTAACGTTGGCCTTCCGGACCTCCTCGTGTGTTTCGACGCGTAACTTCAAATTACTGTGATAGCTAGACAGGCGTACATATGCATGGAATGAACAGCGATGTGCTTTTTTACGCCTTTTGCAATCAAAATTGTAAGCATGCAGACGATCCGGGACGCTGCTCTGCGATAGGAATTGTGCAAGCTCAGACGACGCAGAAGCATCTTTATTTATTGGAATAATGCAACCAAATGTGTTTAAGTGTTTAAATCTTGCAAATATATTTAGTTTCAATCGTGTTACTTGGCCATTTCACTCAAGAACGGCAGAAACTTTCGCAATTCTGATTTAAATTTTGCGCGCTGAGCACACCGTTCGATCGTGGCGCCGTGTTGGTGGCGTCATCGCAAAAGTGACCACTGTTCTTCCATTGCTTTGCTGCGAAGACGGCACACTACCCCATTCTAGTACACCATAGCATCGTTATGCACCGTGGCATCGAAAGGCCCCTTGATCTCGGAGGCTTTGGTCATGCGCCATGGCATCGTGGTATGAGGTGGATTACGTTCTTTCATTTGTGACTTTTAGCACTTGTTCGTGCTCAAGGTAATTGATTTTACTATGCTGAGACACTTTTGTGTCGTTGCTTTTCGGTTCTAAACTTGAACGCCCCGGCAAACGTCATGAGAGATTCTGAGACCAATACTGCTCCAAATGAATCATCTGAGACAGGAACGATAGTCGATAATCCTCTACTAACCTAGGACAAACGTAAGCACAAAGAAATCGCTTACGTTTTGATCTAAAACCAGCTGACATCACTCTCTTACAAAGCTGACGGGCAGGCGTACCACGGCTCCATGGTTGGAGCCTGTATTTTTGGATAAGTTGTAACCGGCTATAGTAGAGACAACTTATAGTTTGACTGTAGATCAAAATCTCTGGACGCAAAGCGCGCGCTACTATAGTCTCACGTAATCCAAACCTCCCCTTTACTTCAGTGAATATAGGCAGAACTGTAAACATGCCTATACTAGGCTTACGCTTAATATAGCACATGAAATAAAGTAAGAAATATGGGAATTGTCTGAGGGGCTCGTTTTTCTGTATTATACAAACATAATGGAACCCAAACACAATTAAGCCAAGGAAAGCATTATGGGACATTATTTGTGGTGTCTGAACTGTATTGTAATGATTTTCACTTAAATCGAGAGAGAATAAAGTGGACGAAAAGTCACCCTTTCCGTCGGCACGACGCCAACCCACAACCTTCGAATTACAAAGCAGCCACTCAGACGCCATACTTCCGGCGTTTTCAGCTTTAAATTAGGAAAATGCGATTCAGAACGTGTTTCAACGAAGTGAAGGCGTCGTCAAATGTTTCCCGGCCACATGGAGCAGTACACACACACAGTACACGCTCTGCCCTGCAACGTTTGCCTTAATTTTTACCGGAAGTCATCCGCAAGCATATAATATTTTTTACTTTCAGTAAAAAAAAACCTTCTGTTTCTTTTACAGGTGTGTGTCCTACGTCATTGAAATCGTCCGGAAGAGTTTCACATGTGCTGAGGAACTAAGACGTGCGACCCTGCAGGAGTGGCTGGCGGACTCCTCCCCAGACATCATAAAGGCACTCATCGAAACCCTGAAGCTAATAGGCCTGTCTGACGACTAGGCCTTGCTCCTTTTAGTTAGGTCGGACTCGGGTTCTTCTAGAGTCCAGCGTTGAACGGCGTCGCCGTTGGCGTGGTCGGTGTCATGGTAACTAATGAGCGAACGAGGACGAAAGAGAGCGAACGAGGATGAAAGACTTCGAACACGCAGTCTGTCAATATCGCGAGCCATTGGCCTCTAACCTCGCTTTCTTCCTTTGTCACGCGCGCTGGCCCCTCAGTCGGAGCTCGTGCGTATGCAGGGCTGGCACGTGCACTGCGGCTGGCTTTCGCTTGTCATAACGGGGCTGTCGGAGTTTCATTTGGTTCGCTACGCCTGCAACAGGGGCGTAGCCAGAAATTTTTTTCGGGGGGGGGGGGGGGGTTCAACCATACTTTATGTATGTTCGTGCATGCGTTTGTATGTGTGCGTGTATATATACGAAAGCAAAACTGAAAAATTTCGGGGGGGGTTTGAACCCCCCCAACCCCCCCCCCCCCCTTGGCTACGCCCCTGGCCAGAGCGTTAAGAGAAACCTACATCTGTAGTGTTGACCCGACGTATGGAAAGAATAAAAATTTTTATCCCAGCATGAATCTAACCCAAACATTCTGCGTGGCAGTCAGGTATTCTACCACAGAGCCGAGCCAGGTCTATAAACTGGTTTGGAAAAATACCCTATGCAGGCGTAATATCGGCGCAGCGTCAATTGTGCTTGCGGTGCTGCCTATCTAATTTTACAAGAAAGCAATAAACACTACATATGTACTCCTACGATACAGGCGTCTCATCAAATTAATGTCTGTGGTTCCAGTGTTGGTTCCGCTTTTATAGCAGTCTAATAAATATTACATTAGTATTCCTATAATTCAGCAAGCTATATTGAAGCATTGCTCGGCCCCGAAGGAATGCATTAACGAAAGTTACGTATGATATCCACATGATTGCACCATAAAGTGCACTTAGTTTCGATAATAATGACGGATATCTCTAACGTGAGGGCTGACGTTACGTCGCACCATAAGTTACCCTTTAAATGCCAGTGTTGTCGACGTGCCTGGTAAGCCCACGATGTGCACACAGCTACTACACTTGCAAAACAACGTCGATCCACCTCGTAACGCTTGGCTCAAAGACAGAAAATACATAATAGAAGTACAAGATCAAGAAGGGAGCCGACAAATGGATACACGTTATAGGAATGAAAACAGGAGGCGTAGGCAGAAATTTTTTTCGGGGGGGGGGGGGGGCACCTTCTTCATCCGACATTGGGTCTGGGCAGATAAGTGAGGTCAAGTGTCATTTCGTGCTCCATATTCTATGGGGAAAAATTTTCGGCGGGCGGGGGGGAGGCACGGGCCCGGTGTGAGAATTGCCGATGTTTTTCTTAGTCGATGTGCTGATCCTCGCGCCTGCGGAATATTTCTGCGCGTCACGTAGTTTTGCACTGCCTCCATAATAGGCGCACCTTTGACCAAGCGACGATGTCAATGATGACGTCACCATGTGACGTCACAAAATTTGGTGATCTATGACGTCATGATGACCTCACACGACGACGTCATCACGCGATGATGATTTTTTTTAGCATCACTCATGTTGATGCCAACGCCGCGGGACGACGGTCGACGCCGACGGTCAATTATCGCGTTTCGTAAGGCATCAAGACTTTCGCCTTAATATTGATCGACTCACTGAGGCAGACATTCGTCCTTTGGGTTAGGTCGACCGAGCACAACGTGGCAGCGGTTTCACTGAAAGGAAATCTCCTTATCTATAGCAGGGTCACTGGGCCTATCTATAAGCCACCGTACTACTTGTGACAGTGTGCACCTTCGTTTGGTTCTTAATGATCATAGGCAAGAAACTCCTAACTCTTTCTTGAGCAATGCCTATGTTGTCGTGCCGAAACAGACGGCTCGCTTGGGTGCCCAGAGATGACGCGTCTCGTGTTTGCCATGCCAGGTGTATCCAGTAGTATATTACAAAGCCCCACTCTGAGAGCTTCGGGAAAAAAAACAAGCGAAATGATACATTCCTACGCGTGATCAAGTTTTTTAGAGTAATTACATTCAGCAGATCAAGTCATCTTTGCTCACGTGAAATTTGCTCACAGCTGCAAGCCTTAGTCAAAGCAAAAAGACCAGCGCTGTCGTTTTTTCACCAAAACGTTCGTTCTTTAGTCAATAAAACAGATTATATGGAAATGATCCTGGAGAGCATAAATGTATCTTTCACTGCAATAATGCTAACAGAAACGTGGTACACTAATACGTCTCAAACGTTTTCTCTTCCCGGATATCAGTGCTTTTATCAAAATCGTGAAAGCAAATGCGGAGGCGGTGTGGCGATCTTTGTAATGGAGGCCATTATCTGTAAAACTGCAGGCGAGTTCTGTATCATCAGCCCAGATATTGAAGCACTAACACTGCGCAACTGCGGAAACCTTTTCTGTGTTATCTACCGCCCACCCTCCGGCGATTTTAATCTGTTTCTGAACTTTATAGGCAAACTTTTCAATCATGCTGCAGAAGAAAATTTAAACCTTTTTTTGGGAGGGGATTTCAATGTCGACATGCTTGCGCACACGCGCTATAGGTAAGAACTACAAGACCTCTTGATCGCAAACAGTCTGAACAATGCTTATTGCAGCGCCAACACGAGTCACTCAAGAAACTGCAACGATGTTAGACCTCTATACAAACGCTTACTTTGATGATGTAATAGCAGATGTTATTTATACGGACATTAGCGACCATTTAGCTATATTTATGTTGATCAACAGTACCTGCCGTTTGATAAAAAAGAGCATACCTACACGCTACGTTGAAGACATCGCACCACGTTCTCTAGATGAATTTCGTAGCTCTATAAGTTTGCAGCAGTGGAACAATGTTTTTAGTTCAAACAGCAGCGATGTTGCATACTCATCTTTCATCGCAACATTGAAAAAGATATACCATGAACATTTCCGATTAAAAAAGCTAAGAAAGCCTTTCAAAGCTGGTAAACCTTGGGTTCCTTATGAATTAATAAACATGATCAAGCATAAGAACGCCCTATACGCAAATTTTATTAAACATAAAAACCCAGATAGTGTTGAAGAATATAAGTCATATCGAAATCAATTGACTAGTAAACTGAGAACAGCAAAAAATACATGTCTGCAAAACTTATTTTCAGAACCTGCGGCTTCGCGGTCAGACGTTATATGGAAAAATTTAAACTCACTGCTACGCCCAACTAATCCTTATGTTATTCCCGATAACTTTCACCCGCAAGGTGAACTGTTATCTGGCGAAACACTAGCTGATGCTTTTAACAATTTCTTTGTTAAACAAGTAAATCCTGACAATGATTTACACAGTAGTAATTATGATGCTCTCGCTACTCAAATTATTAGTGCAAAATCATTTTTCTTGAGTCCCACTAACTGCGCTGAAGTTTTTTCTTCGATAAGTTCAGTCAAGAATAGTAAGTCCCAGAATACTGATGGTTTTCAAATAGGACCTATAAAGCATGTACTTGACATCATTTGTCCGGTTCTTACTCACATTTATAACGTGATATTATCGGCTGGCCAATTTCCGAAAGACATGCAAATAGCTCGAGTACAGCTGGTGTTCCAAAAAGGTGATAGAAATGCGCTAAGTAACTATCGTCCAATTTCAATAATACCGGCATTCTCGAAAGGCATTGAAAGATGATTCACGCTAAGATATTATTATATCTTGAAAAAAAATAATTTACTAGCTGATAATCAACACGGCTTTACGAAGCAACGTCCCACAAAGATCGCTCTTTTAGCTTAAAAAGAAACAATCCTACAAGCTTTCAATGATAAAAAATTAATTATGGGAATCTATATTGACTTTTCCAAAGCATTTGATCTTGTGAATCACAACATTTTGCTCACTAAGCTGAAAGCTTATGGTATACGTGGTATAGCTTTAGAGCTCTTTGAATCTTATTTGCATCGATCACAATATGTGGAGCTAGGAAACGAAAAGTCCAGTTTTTAGGCTGTAAGAGTCGGAGTTCCGCATGGGAGCATCCTTAGGCCACTCCTGTTCATAATCTACGTAAATGACATGCCAAATAGTTCAAATCAGGCAAAATTTATTTCCTATGCGGATGACACAGCGATGTTCATCACAGCTACAACAGAAACGGAACTTGAGCTACAAGGGCACAGAACGCTAAGATAATTTAAAGAGTGGGCTGATGCAAACTTTTTGCGAATAAGTTCCAGCAAAA
>NW_023616068.1:0-34063 GCF_013339695.2 Rhipicephalus sanguineus
CGTATTGTGACTTTCATGCACAGGTGGCGTTGAGCTGCCTTGACCGAAAGACGCTTGGCTAAAACCAACAACGCGCGTTGCGCTCCGGTAACGTTGAGCGTTTGAGCGGAACGGGGAACGGACCGCAGAATCGGTCAGCTAAAAGCGCCTATTATGTTCTTAGTTGCGGGACTGCGGCAAGCCGTCGCGCTTGTCTAGTAAACTAGATAGTACGCTTGTCATTTAGCGTTTTCCTTTTCACTTCTTTAGGAAAGTAGTGGTCGATTTACAGGACTACGTTGGGCACATGCAGTATCAGCACTCTGTCAATGAAGCCAAATGAATGGGAATGGCAGCTGTCTGGTTATCAGTTTCAGCAGTAGCTGTGGCGCAAGTTTCTTACTTAATATTTTTCTGAAATTATACGCCTAATATGAAAGTACTCTAAGCTATGTCAAAGAACGCAGCTATTTTCCGCAGGAAACGCAAAACCTTAAGTAAATATCTAGATTGTTGCAGGCAGGCGCAGCTACAATGATGGGACTACCACCACAAACCTGTCCGCTTCCTCCAGTGAGCTCTTGCTTAGTGAGAGCAGTTGGCGCAAAGAAACGGCAGGTTGGTTTTATGTGCAGAACAGCGAGGATTGCGCTGCGGACCCGCTCACCTTGTCTTCTTCCTGTGAGCCTTAGCGTACATATTACAAGTTTAATACGGGGTCATTCCAAATTGAAGGTGAGAGGGAAGCTTTCAGATGAAAAATAAAATCAGGAACCCTTGCCCTATCGGGAAAATGGGAGGAAGCGAAGCTTGGTGAATGCGTGCCTGATGTAGTGTTCGTTCGTTCTTTCTTTCTTTCTTTCTTTCTTTCTTTCTTTCTTTCTTTCTTTCTTTCTTTCTTTCTTTCTTTCTTTGTTTCTTTCTTTCTTCTTCTTTCTTTCTTTCTTTCTTTCTTTCTTTCTTTCTTCTTTCTTTCTTTCTTTCTTTTTTTCTTTCTTTCTTTCTTTCTTTCTTTCTTTCTTTCTTTCTTTCTTTCTTTCTTTCTTTTCTCTTCAAGGTTTGTCAGCCTCTAGAACGACCCAACGAAAGGGTCATCGCGCAATCATGGAAACCCGGGTAAAGAATTCAATTTTTTCGAAGTCGGAATTTTCCTCAATTGTGCAATTCCTGATATAGAATTTACGCGTTGTCCACCAGTTCGCTTTCAGTACATCAACACGGAATATTCCAATGAAGCGCCCACAGCAAGTTTACTGCTTCCCAATTGTTTTTTGCATCTTGGGTATACCGCATTCGTATGCTTCAGTTCATCTTGCTTTTTACGAGCCTATGCGCGAGGCCTTATGCTCAAGGCACTCGTTTTCAAATAGGTGGGAGCTGGGCTGAAACCCCTGCAGCGGAAAGAAAATTTATTGCTTTTGATTTCTGATTTCTCTCATGCGCACCAGCTGTGGGCGACGAGGGTTTGTTGGTGAGGGGGATTTTTACAGCGAAAGCTGTTATGAGATCATTTCACCGGCCGTTTTTGGCGCCGTAGTTGTCCGCCGCCGCCGCCGGTGTCCGTAACCAGTATCGCTCGCAATAAGAAAAAAAAAACGATATAAGAAAAAAATTCCAGCATGGAACGAGGTTCGAACCTGGGCTCCCACGCAGAGGGCGTAACCTGGGCCCTCTGCGTGGGAGCCCAGTATTCAACCTCTGAGCCATGCCGGTGCTTGAAACTGCTTTGCAAAAAGGTCCTATACAGGCTTCATGTCGGGAAGGAACCACATTAGCATATGCAATATAGCGTGGTTGAAGAGTAAAATAAGCACCAAGCGTCGCACAACGCGAATTCCGTAACCAGGCGTCACACAATGCGAATTGCGCAACGAGTAGGTTGTTGAATGCTTCGAACCCATTACGAAGGGCTCTGCCATAATTCTTCATCGTCATCAGGCCCAGCATCAACAAAGTGCGCATAATGCCTTACATGCGTTTAGCAGGTACCAACGCTCTCCGTAGAATGACAAAAAATGGCACAGTGCCTGCTGCCCTACTTCTCAAAAAGTACAATGATTTATAGCGTAGTGGGTTCCTCGCAAGCGCACTTGTATTGGTTTCCAAGGAAGCCCATAATAAGCGCATGATCCACTTCCTCGCGGTCTCAGTAAAATTACAATGATTTATAGCGTAGTGGGTTCCTCGCAAGTGCATTTGTATTGGTTGCCAAGGAAGCCCATAAGCGCATGATCCATTTCCTCGGGGTCTCAGAAAAGTTCTTCGCCCCCGCCCCCGTATCTCTCCCACGTCAACGTATGTTATACAGCATGACAGGAGAGGGAAATAGCGACCGGGCGACACCCAAAGCAAATTACATAACTGGTGGGCCGTTTAATGATTCCAACCCATTACAAAGGGCTGAGCCATAATTCTTCATCGTTATCAGTCGTCGCGTCAACAAAGTGCACATAATGCCTTACAGACGTGTGGCTGGTGCCTCGCTTCTCCGCAGAATGAGGAATAATGGCTTAGTAGATGCTTCCCAACTTCACAAAAATTGTGATTTATGGCGTAGTGGGTACCTTTCTAGTGTACTTGTATTGTAGCCCCAAGAGAGCTTAACGGGCTCTATAAACGCCGCTCTTCCAGCTTTCGCTGTGACTGTGCTGCGGTTTCAGCGCAGGCCTGGCGTTTTTCGAAGCACCATATCACCAACTTTCAAGTTTCACTTGAAAATTCAGGAGCTCTTACCCTATGCGGTAAATGGAGGCAAGTTAATTTAAGCGTGTGCGCCCCTGAAGTACTACTGCTATTTATTTTTATGTATTTCTCATTGCGCAATGCTCCCTTGCGTCTCCTTCCCCAACCCGGGAATCGGATGTTATCCACGTGAGTGGCAGCGCAACACATCAGTTGCTACTAGCGAACGACGGTCATGCGTTCACACCAAGGCAAAAATGAAATGTGGCAACGTGTAACGCAACGTGAAATAGCAAGCGACATCGGTAAGAGAAAATATTATCATATCAGAGCGGCGAAGTGCCGACAAGCACCCGATCGAAGAGCATGAATTATTGGAAAAAAAAGCGCATACTAGTAGGCATGTGACTGGCGAAGCTCGACGGGCCAGATTTCTGTACGTTTTCCGCATACGACACATCCACCGATATCTCTGAATCATAAGAAGCCTCGCTTGAAAAGGGAAAACTCAGTGATGGGGTGCTATGCAGGATGGCCCAACTTCGGCGAAACTCGGAATCGTTTTTAGAGGAACGACGTTTGTTAGACGTACGGGCTGTTTAAATTCATTTTCATCTGTTTAATGCCTGCACTAATCTTCAGGAATAATCAGCACCGCGGCGTCTGAGATTAGCTCCGGCCCAGCGCTTTACAACACCGCGGCTGGAGCTATTCGCCGCGCCCACGCGTAAAATCATGGTCCGCCTGCGCATTCTAGCGCGTTGCGCGGTAAACATGGCCTTTTCGTCCTGTTCGTCATCGTCTGCTAGCTTCCCGAACGCGTGCGCCCGGCTGCGTGCGCCTGATTCCCGAACGCGTGCGCCTGTTTAGCTAAGTGGTTTGGTGGTATACCTAGATAATTAGGTCAGGACATGCTATGGCCATGCTAATTAATCCAGGCCATGCTAAGATAGAGCTAATTAAACCACGTCTTACCGAGACCGTGCTAATACATACGTGTAAAGCTGTAAGGGAAAACCAATTAGCACGACGCTAATTAGAAGCGCGCTAATCAAAGTCAAGCTAATTAAGGCCTTACTCACTAAGATCACGCTTATTAGAGTCGTGCAATTAAGCGAAATTCTCATTGGCGTCATACTGATTAAGACGTTGCTAATTAAGCATGAGTCATTAATGTCACGTTAATTAAACCTTCGCCAATTAGGAGTGGCCAATTTAAAATTATGGTAATTAAGACCGAGCTAACTATTTCCATCAAAATTGACCGAACTATCGAGGTCTACACTCAGAAGCAGGCCGAGAAACGAGCAACGTAAAGAGCTGGAAGAAGCTAAGTGATCACATGCTCCTCGGGTGGCTCCAGCCTTGCATAGGTAGTGCAAGCTGACCAAATTATCTTAAATGCAAAGAAGCGGCCGCTTAGCGTCCACCGTATGAAGCGCTTGACAGTCACACCAGTATTATAACAGTTCCTAGTTTAACTGGGGCCTTTCCAGAATCAACCAGTTTGTACCCGAGTTCTCGCGTCGATCAGTTTGATTAACAGACGCCCGCGGCGAAGATCGGGCCCGCCCACCGCGTTCGCTCTTCCGAGTAGCATTGCTCACGCCGCAAGGTCAGCGAGCGGCACGATTCATCTATGATGATACACACACGCACGAAGAACTAAAGGTTATATCATCACGTGGAGGCGATGTCTCGCATCCGATTCCACCGCGCTGACGACGTACCACTCGCAGCATGAAGAAAGTGCCGCTGGTGGCATTTGCAGTGAGAAATGTTGCTATTTACTTATTTGTGAAGCCATTGTTTGTACCGATTCGTTACTGCAGAAAACTCTTCAGCCGTGTAATGTAAGTTGCAGTAACCCGTTCACTTATTTGTCTGTAATATTCGAGAGAAGTGAAACTAGTGCTGCGTGTGCGCCCTTGTTGCCTTCGAGAGTGGAAATTCCCATACTGCCGAAGAACGTGTTGTTGGGCGAGTTGGTGCTTGCTGAATGACATAATGCAGCGCTAAAAACACACACACCACAAAGTAAGGAACACAAACCGACGGGACCGTCGGTTTGTGTTCCTTACTTTGTGGTGTGTGTGTTTTTAGCGCTGCATTTTGTCATTCCATACTGCCGGTGGAACAAAATAACTTCCGTGATAGAGGACAAATGCCCACGAACACGCCTGTGGCAGGCGCGATGTTCAGTGGACAAAAGGATAGCGTGGCAATCACGCTGACATCGCTACACTGTTGAAATGTCGAGTCTGTCGATTGATTGGCGGCGCTGATGCGTTCGGACGTGGTGTTCTTTTGAAAACCGCCGCAACTGCCGCATATGCGTTTGTGACGCCAGGCTCACCATTTTAGCCGTTTTGATCAACACTGGTATCGGACGCTCTCCATTGTCTTCCTGTCGTGACCGCCGTAGTGTGAGCTCCGAGCAAACTCGTGTTCCCGAGAAGCTCGGGCCATCCTGCATAGCACCCATGGTAAGCTGTCGTAAGTAAAGGAAATCTTCTCCGCCAGCTACATGTACCGAAGGCGCGACCTTGCGCGCATTCTATAAAGGAACGAGCATTTCTGCCAAACGGGTTGGTCGAGGTTTGCGCAAATGTCCCGAGCAGGAGACGTACGTGAGGGCGGCGGCAAATGCAGAAGAGACCGCAATTGGAAAATAGATTGCTCCCTTTTCTGTGCCTGCAGGTAAAGCTCTTTTTCGGGGAAAATTCCTTTCGCTGTACAGACTCACGAGTGCCCTATTCACAGGAGTGAACGAGAGAACGGGAGCTGTTCGAGGGGCCTCGTTTTTTGGTTTGACCCAATCAAATAAGAGCAATGCTACAATTAAGGCGAGGACATCATAGGGGATATTTATTTGTTGTTTTGAACTGCAGTGCTGTAACTACGACATAAACTGAATGCAGTAAAGTGGACGATGAAATACACTTTCCGTTGGCGGCACCCGAACCCGCAACCCTATAATTACGCGTCTTAAGCTCTACATTTCGTAGAGCGTCGTCAACTGTCTTGCTAGCAGTGAATCACTTCCGTTAACATTCGCTATTTCGCAAATTGGTGCAAACCGTAGAAATCATGTCCGACCACATTGGGCACTTCCGGAGATCAACTCGGAGCTCCTATGACATTTGAAATTCATTCATCACGTCAGAAACGCGGTGACAAATCCTTTTTTCCAAAGGATATAGCATATATTCGCTGCATTGGTTCGCTCATTAGCCATCGACATTGGTTCTTTTAAATCATATTGTGATAGATTGTGAAATCACACGAAGTGACGTCAGTGGGCAATGAGAGAGCATGCGCCAGCTTTGTGCCAGTTTTCTGTTATCACCAAGTGTGCTGATACCTATCACCACCTTAGCTATATAAGCAGTGCCCTTCTTGTAATAAACGCCTTTTTGTTCCGTGTCGTTGCGACTCACGCGTCAGTTCATTACAGTGGCGACGAAGCACTGTCTAACCCGTGTGTGGGACGGGGGTTCCCGGCAGCATGGCCGTCGGTAGTCGCATTCGAGAGTTCGACCTCAGTGAAAATTCGTCGTGGGTAGAGTATGTCGAGCGCATTGAGTTGTATTGTACAGCGAACAAGCTCACAACGGAGAAAGACAAGCGAGCTGTGTTGCTCAGCTGCTGTGGCCCAGAGACGTACTCCCTCATAACCACTCTCGTGAAGCCGTCGCGACCGCCAAACGTGGACTACTAAGTCATCGTTGATGCAGTGAAGAAGCACGTCAACCCGAAGCCATCCGAGCTATACGCGAGGTACTTCTTTTCTAAGCGAGACCAACAAGAGGGGGAGGGCGTAGCCGACTTTGTCACTGCTATGTTGTCGCTGCTAGCCGACTTTGTCACTGCTATGTAGAACTGCGGATTTGGCGGAACAAAATTTCCATTAGAGGAAATGTTGCGCGACCGGTTGGTTTTTGGAATCTCTGACAATGTGGTTCAACAACGCTTATTGGCGGAAAAAAACCTGACGTTCGACACGGCATATGAATTAGCAATCCAGCCGCTTACATCCGGGTGCTCTCGTGATCACATCCTTAACCAGCTGTAGACCAAAATTTGCATGGGAGGGTAAGAGGGTGTGACGAATATGACCGTCTAGTCATGAAACGAATAACGTGAAAATCCTGCCGCGTACGTCGTCAAACCCTTTCCTCCAGACACGTGTGGCGCATACCTGTATACGACGGGCTGCGGGATGCGGGTATACGTCGCATGTGATTGACAGTTGATATCTATCAAGGAACGGCTAGAAGAGACATTCGTAATTTAAATGCGATAGCGTTAACATAAACCGACATCGGCAGTGTTGACCCGATGAGTACAAAGAATAAAAAAATCACGCATATCCATGAAATGAATGATGATGAGTGGGCGAACCACACGGGATCGTTCGGTAACCGTCAATCTCCCGTGACATTGCCAACTCGCGCATGTAAATGAGTGACAACGCGTGTGAACAGTTCTATACAATTTGTTTTACTGGTCGTAACTCATATGTCGTGTTGAGTTGTGGATTACATTTGACCTTCATTATTACTGCTTTGTGGTCCATGAAATGTAGAGCCAATAGTTCTTCGATCGGATCTGGCCTGAAGTTGGCAAAGACGAGGTGTATGCACGTTCCCCTGTTGGTTGGTTGTTTGCAGTCATATGAAATGCATCGTCGAGCGTATCGAGACGTAACATATACTGCATCTCCACGAAGTGAATGATGACGAGTGGGCGAATCCAAGTCCTAAGGTTCATAATGTCTACATTGTAGTCGCCGACTAGTTGAAAGGATTTGTGCTTGTAGGAGTTTTTTATTGTTCTGTCACAATTATGATTGATATTAGTGTACTGTTCAACATTTTTTGTGTCTCGCGTATGTTACCCGAGCCTTGCCCCATGTAATGTAAATTGAATGACATAACGTGACATAAAGAGTCGACGACAAAGCTCGGTCCTTAAGTCTATAATGTGTACGTTGAAGTCGCCGACTAGTATAAAGGGTTTGTGCTTGCAGGTGTTTTGTATTGCTTTGTCACATTTATGATTGTTGTTCGTCTATCGTGCACATTTTTTGATTCACATACACACATATGTTTCGACTATAGCAACGATTTTCTAACCACCATGACAGCGAGCAGTAAGCGTCGACGCAAATCTCCCGTGAATTCTAAAGTCCTAAAGGTCCTAAAGTCCACAATGTCTGCGTCGAAATCGCCGACTTGCATAAAGCGTTTGTACTTCTAGGTGTTTTATATTGTTCTGTTACAATTATGATTGATGTTCTGTTGGTTAAACCTGTTAGGTGACTCCATTCAAACAAGAGCACGCGCCGGGAGCGAGCGTGTAAACCAGAGCTACGCTAGACGCAGGGGCAGAAGGCTAGGCCCTAAGGTTCTTCGCCCCTAAAAAAAATCTGACATATCCCACGCACTGTGGGAATCGATGTAATGCGAAGCAGCCAGCAAAGAGCTGTATACGTCGCCTTGTTTGTCTTTGAGCCAAAGGAAATCATTCATTCCATGGCATCCAGTTCACCATACATCGCATGTTCGCCATGCACACATGGATGCACAGTTTGGTATACGTACACCGTACTAATGAAACGTATATTCTGGTATATACAATGCACGACCTGTCACTTATGTTCATCACGTACTCGTGTCATGCCATACCAATTTTGGTATATATCCAGTTAAAGAAACGGGCGGAAGCGCACCATGACCTTGTCACGTAAATCAAACCGTCCATGACATGCATAACATGATTCGCATGTTAGGACCTGTCATTTATGTTCCTCATACAGTCACATCACACAATACCAATTTTGGTGTATATCAAACGAGCGAAATAGCCGCGAGTGCACCATGAGTATCGCATGTAAATGATGACATGACTTGCATGCCATGATTTTCATGCTACCGCCTCTCATTTACGTTCGTGATACAGTCGCGTCGCACAATACTAATTTTGGTGTATATAAAGCTAGCGAAGCGGCCGCGAATGCACCATGAACGTGGCATGTAAATCACGACATGCATGACATGCATATCATGGTTTTCATATTACCACCTGTTATTCATGTTCTTCATGCAGTCACACTGCGCAATAACAACTTTGGTGAGTATCAATCTAGCGAAACGGCCGCGAATGCGCCATGAGTGTGGCGTGTAAATCATGTCGTACATGTCATGCATGTCCTTATTTTCATGTTGCCACCTCTCATTTACGCTCGTCATACAGTCGTGTCGCGCAATAGCAATTTTGGTGTATATCAAGCTAGCGAAACTGCCGCGATCGCACAATGAGCTTGGCGTGTATATCATGCCGTAATAATATGCATATCATGATTTTCAAGTTATCACCTGTCACATTTGTTTGTCATAGAGTCACATCGCGCGATATAAATTTTGGTGTATATCAATATAGCGAAACGGACGCGAGTGCGCCATGAGCGCGGCATGTAAATCATATCGTACATGACATGCATGTCATGATTTTCATGTCACCACGTGTCAGTTATGTCCGTCATACAGAAATACCTCGTGATACCAGTTTACGTGTAGATCAATTCATTTAAACAGCTGCGAGCGCCCCGAGACCATGTCATGCAAATCATGCAGCACATGACATGCATATCATGATTTTAACGTTAGGACCAGCCATTATGTTCGTCATGAACTGTTGTCATGCCGTAATTATTTTGGTATATATGAAATTGAGGGAACGGCCGCAAGAGCCCCAAGGCCGTGGAATGTAAATCATGCTGTTCATGACATGCATATCATGATTTTCATGTTATGACCTGTATTTATGTTCGTAAAACCGTCATATTATGTCATAACAATTTTGGTATACATCCGATTAATGAAACGACCAGGAGAGCGCAAAGTCGTAGGCAGCTAGATAGATAGATAGATAGATAGATAGATAGATAGATAGATAGATAGATAGATAGATAGATAGATAGATAGATAGATAGATAGATAGATAGATAGATAGATAGATAGATAGATAGATAGATAGATAGATAGATAGATAGATAGATAGATAGATAGATAGATAGATAGATAGATAGATAGATAGATAGATAGATAGATAGATGGATGGATGGATGGATGGACACCCCAAAGTCGCAGAAGTGCGCTAAGAAATTCTTCGCATTTATAATGCAGAATAGACACTTACTCGACGAGTGCTTCGCATGAAACCGATTCCCACAAGGAGTGTGGTCTGCCAGTTTTTAAATGCGAAGCATTTAGTGAACCTTTGGCACTTTCAGCATTTCTATCTACGTATCTATGTATCCAGCCGCCTACGTCTGGGTGCTCTCATGATTGTCTCCTTAACTTGGTGGAGACCAAAATTGGAATGGGAGGGTAGAGGGTTTGACGAATATGACTGCCTTATCATGACATGAAAACATTCGGCAGATGCCACGTACCGTGGGAATCGATGTTATGCGAAGCATGCGCGGGATGGTGACTGTGGCGTAATTTTTCCCATTTAGTGAAACTTTACGGAATGACGCTAGAGAAACGTGTAAGTGGTATACGTCCACTCATATGTTGAAGAGTGGCATATGTATTATATAACCAGTGGTTTATAGTTGCGTAGCGATGCCAACAGCTACGTGAGTGTTACCAACACCAGACGCGGTAAGCTGATATGTAGTGTTTATGTTCTTCAATGCTGCATAGCGTGAATCCGAACAGGACAAAGAAGGAACACATATGCACAGGACAGGCGTTACCCACAACTAAGCTTCATTTAGGAAAGTTTCCATAGACATATGTTACGCAGCTGAGTGGCACGCGCAGGCGCACTGCACGTACGTTACAGTCACAGTTGCAGTTGTTACAGTTGAATTATAGTTGTTATGCTAATATTTGTCCGTTATGATGGAGAACGCACGCACGTTTCACGAACCTGAGTGTATGTGAAGAAGGGGTTCTTGACAGTTCTTGAACAAGGTCATCATCACCGTGATCAGTAAGCGCCAGCAGCTGGACCGGACTTGTTATCGGATCCGTTAGTGATCGCGGCTACGAGGTGTCTAAGTGTAGTGAAGTGTGAGGTATAGTGCAGCTGGCGGAAGTCCTGGATGCCTCTTACGATGAAATGATGTAAGATGCCCCCTGTCCTGAATGTGGCAGCCAGGTCTTTTGATGCCCTGTCCACATCCAAGCCGTCTTTCACGCAGTATAAGGACCAGGCATTGCTGAGTCTTGATAAGTCAATGTTAAAGTCAACGCTAATGATGAGAGGCCTGGTTCTCTCGGAAGAATTATTGTAGGGAAGCATTCACCCCGGTTTTTTTTTGTAATCCACGTAGGCCCACGTTGCGGACCACGTGGTCGAGTGAATGGTAGTTGAGCGCCTTCCAGGGGTGTTCTGTCTTCAGCTCCCTCATTTTCCTTGCGTCGGCTGTGGTGGTGTAGCGGTTACGGTGCTCGGCTTCTGACCCGAAGGTCGCGGGTTCGATCCCGGCCGCGGCGGTCGCATTTCGATGGAGGCAAACTGCTGGATGCCCGTGTACTGTGCGGTCTCCGTGCACGTTAAAGAATACCACATGGTCAAAATTTCCGGAGCCCTTTGCTATGGCGTCTCTCATAATCATATTGAGGTTTGGGGACATAAAACTCCAACAATTATTATAACATCCTAGCGTGTGAATGTGCGTGTTCGCCGTTACTGTGTTGGTTGAGACTCTGTATCACCTGTGGCACATACCCGCATAACATGAACTCTGATATAATAATTATATTTCTGCCTCAAGAAATACATGGACAGGGGAGCTGCAGAAAAAGCTGTAATAGACAGCTTGACAGAGCCACAGCCCCTAAATACGAGGCAACAGCGAAGGCAGTTGAAAGCAAAAACCGTCGCATACACAAATCTTCATGTTAACAAAAAAAAACCAAACAGGAAAAACAAAAAACAACAAAAACACTGCATATCAAAGCAGGCAAGAAAATGAGCAGACAGAGTGTTATCTACACTTTCTACACACAGCATCAATTGCTTCCTCAAAGTAATAATAATATTAATTGTAATAACAATAATAACACATTCCGAAGATCATCATGTATAAAATAAGAGCACAAATAAAAATACAAATACAGAGGAAGGAGAGATACCGTATTTGAATTTTACGAAACATAGAATATATGTGGGGGTACATCCTTATACATAGAACGAAGTTTTTTATGGGTACAAGTAAACAGGTCAATGTTTGCAGATGTGTACGCGTTTAGAAGGGAGGGGAGTGTATGTTGGAGGCGCTCTGTTCCGGTATTTATACGTGCTGTTGGCACTAACCAGCTTTCGGGTTGCCTAAAAGGGTAACTCGTTTTCTTTTCTTCCAAATTGGCGAGATGTCGGATGTAATTTATATTACGTTTTGTTTCTACTTTAAAACGAATGCTTAGCCTGTATTGGTATAAATGGAAGATTTTGATTATGCCAGTCTCAAGAAATAGCTCTCTGCTGGGTGTCCCATAGTTCGCATTAAAGATATGACGAAGAAACTTCTTTTGCAAAATGTATATTTTCTGGCGACAGGACGATGATGCAGTGCCCCACACTAGCTGACAGTAATTAATGTAAGAATAAAATAAAAAGTTATAAAGGAGCAGTTTAATAGACTTAGGAAGAATGTATCTGATGGAACCGATTGCGCCAGTTATTCTGGCTAATTGTTTAATAACATGGTTCATATTGGCTGCCCATGACATATTTGATGAAAATATAACACCGAGACACTTGAACTGATCAACTATTTGTATTTCGTTGGAGTTATATATAATGCTACCATGCGAAGAAACCACTTTATTTCTCGGCCTGAAGATTACCACTTTTGTCTTTTTTTCATTGACACGCATATGGTTATATTTTGACCATTTTTCTAGCGTGGTCATCGTTGTATTGCATGACTCTATTAGTTCATGAATGTTACTTCCTGAGAAAAAAGTGCTCGTATCATCTGCATATATTATAAATCTTGCGCTTGGGTTGATGTTTACGATATCGTTTAGGTAAATATTGAAAAGTAGTGGCCCTAATATGCTTCCTTGTGGGACACCAGAAAAAATTGGTTTTACTTCTGAGTGCATGTTATGTATACTGACCATTTGTTTCCTATTAGATAAATACGATTTTATTAATTCTGCAGCTTGCCCTCGAATTCCGTAGTACCATAGCTTCTTTAGAATTAATTCATGATTTACAAGGTCAAACGCCTTGGAGAAGTCAATGAATATTCCTATTACAAAAGCTCTGTTCTCAAATTGGGAGAGTATATATTCTTTTTGTTCTAAAAACGCTAGTTCAGTCGATTTGTTTTTCCGGAATCCATATTGACACGGCGTAAGCAAGTTGTATTTGTCTATAAATTTGGTGAACTTACAGTGGATAATTTTTTCTAGCGCTTTGGATAAGACAGGGAGTACGGACACAGGTCTATAATTGCCCATATCATTTTTATCACCTTTTTTAAATAGAACAGTTACTTTTGCAATCTGCATCCTTTCTGGAAATACTGATGTAGCTAAACAAAGGTTAAAAATATGTGTGATGGTTGGCGCTATAATATCTGCAACATATTTTACAGGTTTTATCTGAATGTCATCAACATCTCGACATCTGCTATAACTTCATCTGTTGCTACAGGATTTAAAAATATTGTGTTGTTATTGTTAAAGTTTATGTTGTCATATGTTTCCGGCAAAGATCCGTCCATTTTAAGTGCTGTAAAAATGTCATTAAATGCGTTTGCCAGATCAGTCCCCGTTAGTTCTTTGCCATCAATATTTAAATCATGCACGTGGCTTTGTGACTGTTTACGCTGCAACAATGTGTTCAAACGAGTCCAAACCACATCATGACGGCCATTCTTAGCATCTAAATATGTGCAGTAATACTCCGTTCGTGCTAATCGCAGTCTCTTATTTAATCTATTCCGAAACTATTTAAATAAGCACATTTCGTCAGCCGCGCGTGTAATTAGAACCTTCCTGTGTAACTTTTTTTATAATTGATTTTCTTACGAATCTCAGGTGTAATCCATGGTTTGCGAGTTTTTCGAGATGGCTTACATGTTATAAAGGGAAAATGGGAGTGATATAACTGTTTGAAAATATCGACAAACCTATTATAGGCTTCATTGGCATTTGTAAGCAAGAGAATGTGGTTGAAGTCAACTCTTTTAAGAGCGTTCCGAAAAGCACCAAGGGCGCAGTCTGTTATCCGCTGGTACCTAATAACTTCTGGCTGTTTTAGTTTTTGCGCCGGAGCATCCATGCAGAAGAACACTGGTAGATGGTCACTAATGGGACATGATAATGCCCCCGTCCTGATTTTAGGATGAGAGAAATTAGTAATGAATAAGTCCAAGGTTGAGTGACTTTCAGCTGTTACTCTGGTGGGCACTTCAAGTACACTCGCAAAGCCGTTTGAAGCCAAAACCGTATCAAAATCTCTACTACAATGATTGTTTATACTCATATCAATATTAAAATCACCTCCAGCAATAAGCGTGTAGCCTCCGTCAGCCACGAAACACAAAAAGTGGTCATAAAATTTTAAAAACGTAGCTGCATTTCCGCTTGGTGGGCGGTAACAAACAGAGTAAATAAATGTACCCACACATACTGATATTATTTCGTAGTCCAGTGTAACTGCAGTGAATGACCTCAGCAGTTCACCATTTTCATTCGCACCCAGCAGTAGTGCCACTCCTCCACCACGACCAACAGGCCTGTTAAGATAGTAAGTTTTATAATTGCTCATATTGAAAAAATTATGTTCATTTGTGCTCCATGTTTCGGTCAGCATAATCGCAGTGAATTTAAACTGAAATTCACAGAAAAACTCATCTAGTAATCCTGCTTTCTTCTTTACTGATCGTGCATTCATATGCACCGCTTTAATGGATGCGGATGGAAAAGAAGAAGCAATGCTGTTCAGGTCAGTGGGAAGGTAATACATGTGTTGTATCATTATTTTTTTATTTATTTTTTTGCGCACTCAAGTTGCGCAATACTTATTTAAGCAGATCTAGATCGTTTATTCCCCTGACATGAATGACAGCCGTTCCTTCGTCTATGCGGGTACGTGCCACATGTGACTGGGAGAAAGAGGTTAATAACGTACGCGACAGGTATTTTGCGTTATTCATGTCATGAACAGTCGATCGTGTTCGTCATACACTGATGTCCTGCGATGCCAATTTTGGTAGATAACAAGTTATGGACACGACCAGGAAAGCGCCTACGTCTGGGCGCTTTCCTATAGATAGATACGTAGATAGATAGATAGATAGATACGTAGATAGAAACGGCCAAAGTGCCTAAGGTTCGCTAAAAAATGCTTCGCATTTAATAACGCGAATATCCTGGCGCGTACGTCGTCAAACCCTTTACTCCAGACACATGTGACGCATACCCGTATACGGTAAGCGGGTATGCGCGACAGGAGATTGACAGTTTACATCTTCCCAGGAACGGCGAGAACAGGTATTCGTAATTTAAATGCGAAAGTGTAAAGAAAAAATCACAGCATATCCACGGGGTGAATGATGAAGAGTTTGGGGCGAAGCTCCTGAAGCAATCATGGTTACACCGTGAAATCTTCAGTGGTTTGGCCCAGCAGTAATCAAAGCGATAGTGTGTGTGGCTGCGGCGGGTAGCGATACCCGTACGACACGCTCATCGGTGGGATCTTTCCCGCCACCAGAGAAGCCCTGCAACTCGAGCACACCTTGTACTCACCGTACTCCAGTGTCGGCGGCGGCGGGAAACAGCACGGCGATGGCTTTCTTACGAGCACTCTCGCTCTTGAATCCAGACACGGGCACCCGATTGTTTGCGAAGCACAGTCGATCGCACACGTCGCAACTGTGCCCAAACGACACGGCCAGAAAGTCTCGCTGGAACCGCGCGCTGGAATCGCAGCGGCCTCCTTGGCGCGCACCGTCACGGGATCCGCCTGACTGCGCTCGTGCTTTGCGGCGGCTTCGCGGGCGCGCACCGCCCCGAGATCCACCTGGCGCCGCGCTCGCTTCGCGGCGGCCTCTCGAGCTCGCACCTAGGTATCCTGCCGACGAGCACGAGCCGCAGCGGCCTTCCGCACCCGGCGCTCCTCGTGGTCCATGGTCCGCCAAGCAGCACGGTCCGGCAAGCGCACTCGTACGGCGACAATCCGGAGAATGAGAAATCCCCGCGCAGCAGCCAATCGGAGGGCAGCTGCACCGCCAACGCCATCTAGCGTACCTTCACCCAACCGCCATATTGTACGCATGTCTATGGGACAGCGCCCTCTCGGAAACGAGACGAGAAATGGAGATGACGACACAGAATGCGTACAGCGCCATCTGGTATATCTTCACCCAACTGCAGTTTGCATGCATCTCTATGGGACAGCGCCCTCTATTGTACGACAAGGGAACACTACGGGGTACGCCGGATGGATCGACGATCGACAACGGACCAGGTCTCGCTATAAGGAGCTTCGCCCCTAAAACTGACATTGACAGCGTTGACCTGACGAATGGAAAGAATAAAATCACGGTCCCAACAGGAATCGAACCCAAGCTTTCTTCGTGGCAGTCAGGTATTCTACCACAGAGCCACACCTCGTCTTGAGACTGCTTTAGAAAAAGACCCTACGCAGGCGTAATGTCTGTGCAGCGTCAGTTGTTGTTACAGTGCTGGCTATCTCATTTTAAACAAAGCAATATATATTAAATATCTGCTATATTACAGGCGTCTTACAGAGTTAACGTAAATTGTGGTTCCAGTGTTGGCACCGCTGTCATAGAAGTCTAATAAACATTTCATTCGCATTCTTATGATTCAGCAAGCTAAATGCAAGCGTTGGTCGACCGCGGAGAATACGCTAACGAAAGTTACGGATGATATTGCCACGGGCGTTTCCTATTATCACTTTTGCTGTATTCGTTTTTCGCCCACAAAGACTGTCAGCAACGCTCAGCGCAAACCGCGCCTCATTGTTCGAGATGCTTCGCGATTATTGTAGATCGTTTTCTTAAGACTGCGCGCAAGACGCGAACACTCGAGCTTATTCTAGAACTTGCGCGACAACCAGCGATAACGCTGGAATATTCGACGGCACATCTATAAATTCCGACGCGCTTCACCGCTTGTCAGTTGATCGACGGTCGACGCTCTGTTCGCCGCTATCAGTTTATTGCTGTAGCTTGACTTTCAGTTTCCCAGCCACAAGTTCTGCCTAATAAAGAATATCATCTCGGACGTGCTGACTGCTGCCTTCGTCAACGTCACGACGACGTGACAATATTCACATCGTCGCACCGTAAAGTGCGCTTCGTTTCGATACTACTCACGTCTGTGCCCTAAAGTGAGTGCTGACGTTACGTCAGACAGTAAGTTGCCCTTTAAACGCCAACGCAGTCGATGTGCCTGGTAAGGCCACACGGTGAGCACCCACCACGAAGAGTGGACTGGACGAAATTTGAGTCTCGCATGGAAGACCAATGTCAAGACCACATACTAGACTTGGAAGAGACAATCAAAAGCACTGTACAGAACTCTGTGCGTACCTTCACCTACTCTTCGAAATTCACGGACATCGACCTAGAGTTGGAGCGACTTCGCGTAATCCGGCGACGTGCTGAAAGGAGGTACCGACGCGCGAAGGCCATCGACGATTTACGGACTGCTAGACGTATGCAGGAAAAGATCCAGCGCCGGTTGGATAGGCTCGAATTCCAACACTGGACTGCTTTCTGCGAGTCGCTCGACCCTCGTAAGCATTTATCGCAGCTATGGAGGACGGTACGAGGTTTGCGGTCGTCCCCCGTTCAGAGGTCACCATTCAAGGCTTTAGGCCTGTACCAAAAGTGACCAGATATTGACGTAGCAGAAGACTTCTGCACCAGATTATCTGGACAACTTACAGCACCCGACAGTTCACCACTTTCGAGCAGCTGTCCACCACCACGTGACTCCCGCATGGACCTCCCCTTCTCCACCCAAGAACTCAAGGCAGCACTCGCTTCGTGCAAACGTTCGTCAGCACCAGGGCCTGATGGAATCTCCTACAGAGCCCTGTGTGATATGATATCTGCGTCTGGACATCTGCGGTAACTCGCCTGCTGCTGCGAGTGAGAATCCAGAGAGCTGCCACTCAAATTGCTCTGTACCTCCGTGATCGAGGCCTGGAAATTTCTACCGGAAAGTGTGCTCTTCTGGCATTTACGCGCAAACCCATGGCTAACTACAGTGTATCAATCAATGGTCAAAGTATACCGTATTGTCGATCACACAAGTTCCTGGGCGTCATAATAGACAGAGAAATATAATGGAATCCTCACGTCTCGTACCTGAAAAAGCGGTTGACAGGCATTTCTCACCTCTTCAAGTTTTTCGCTGGAAAGACTTGGAGAATGTCGCCCAGTGCTATGTTACAACTGTACAGGGTGCTGTTTCTCGGTTTCCTGCGATACAGTTTGCCAGCATTAACTAACGCAAACAAGAAGTCGACGCATGCTACAAAGCGTTCAGGCCTAGACCCTCCGGATTTGTTTAGGCCTGCCTCAAAGTGCTTCAAGAGCGGCGACCATAGCCATTGCCAAGGACCACCTCATAAAGACTCATATTGAGGTTGAAGCGCTGAGGACCCACATAAGGCATCTCGCCCGGACTCCACACCACCACCTAGCCTCTCTACCAGCCGACAGACCACGCACCTCCTTTTGCCGAACAGTAACCACACACGGCGAATCTCTACCAACTGGCTTCACACCAGCGGCGAGACCTTCGGTTCCTCCATGGTGCCTGAAACAACCAAACATCAACCTCACAATACCAGGCGTGCAGAAAAAACAAGACCTGTCAGCACCAGCTCTTAAACAGCTCGCTTTACTACTATTGTACGAGAAGTATCACGACTCGACTCACGTCTACACTGACGGCTCCGTCCTACCGAGCAGTTCAACAGCGGCGGTCATGATTCCTACGATCGCCACAACTATCAAGTTCAGGACGGCTCACCCAACAACATCGACGGCAACAGAGCTCACAGCGCTTCACGCCGCGCTGATTTTCATTAACGACAAAATGAGAAAAAGTTGGACGATTTTTTGCGACTCCAAGGCGGCACTACAGTCTCTACTCTCGACTTTACGCCGCGGTCCGCACGAACAGTTGGTATTCGAGACTGCCGAGATGTTCTACCACCTCACCGAGAAAGGACACCGAATTACATTTCAGTCGTACCAAGTCACTGTGGGATTATCGGCAATGAACGGGCCGATCAAGCTGCCCGTTCAGCCCATACAGAGGACCGCGACCTGTCGATACCTCTTTCTAGGACAGGCGCTGCTCGGAAGCGCCGCATGCTCGCTCGCCAATGCACGATGTCAAATTGGAACGAGCCACATTTCATGCATGCACGACTACACTCCTTTGATTCCACGTTGAGCCTTCGACTGCCGTCCAAGACTTCGCCGTGGTGACGCTACCGTTCTGTAAAGGTTATGGCTGGGCGTCGCGTTTACCCATGCGTATGCATTCCGCATAGGGATGGCCGACACCACCGCCTGTGAACACTGCGGCGACGGAGAAACAATTCGACATGTTCGTTAATTTGTGACTGTCCGGAGTATAGCACACAGAGACAATCTCTTAGCCATGCTTTCAACAAGTTGGACGACCAGCCCCTATCAGAAGAAAGACTACTACGCCATCGTCCGGACATAACGTCGCAGAAGAAGGCTTTACAAGCACTAGTAGCCTTCCTGCGATCCACTGGCCTGTCAGAGCGCCTCTGAGCGGAGAGCTCTCCTGTGTGTGTGGTTGGGATTGTTTTTTTCCAGATTTATTTTCTCTCTCTCGCTTTCAACCCCCTATTCCCGAACCCCGGTGCAGGGTTGCATACCGGATACAAACTTCTGGTTAACCTCCCTGCCTTCCTCTGCTCTTTCTCTCTCTCTTATACGATTACAAAAACACGTCGATCCATCTCCCAACGCTTCGCTGAAAGCACGTAGTTGTCTATGCAGCATAGACAACTACTCGCTGACTGCTTCGCATAACACCTATTCCCGCAAGGCGTGGGATCTGCCGAATTTTTCCCTCTGTGCTCGTCTTGTGCGCCAGATGCTGAAATGGAATATGCCAACATTACCAATATTCCGGTTTTTCACTTAAACTTACTAGGCAGCCTGCTTCGAGCCTGCGCTAAGTAAGGTCTTTTGCATAGCTTTGAAATAAAAAATTGGCCGCGTATCTGCGTGCTTCGCTGCAAATGTCGTCTAAAGACGATAGAAGAGGCGCTGCGTGAGATATGGACGCCATCTGGCAATACGTCGGGAAACATGAGTGCTGTGTTGCGGGCTGGTAGTCCCGGCGCAGCAGCAGGCGAAGACCGGCGGGGACCAACGCGACCGGCCAATGCCACCTAGCGGGACCGGCGGGGACGCCGGCCAGCCCGAACACGCGGTTTGGCGCGAAGCGCTGAAGCAGAAGAAACGTCCGCACTCAACGAGTACTCTCCACACACTCTTTTATTTACACGTCGCCTGTGTAAAACGAATGCCAGAGCGGCGCCCCATGGCATTCGTACAGTGAAATACAGAACCGAAACCGAAACACAACAATGAGCTCGTGCAGAGGGCACGGAGGAAGGCAAGTTTCAGCGCAGTCGCATTTTCAGCAGGCAGGCAGGCAGGCAAGCAAAGAACTTTATCATCCGGAGGCGGCGCTCGACCCCCTTTAGCGCAGCTTAAGAAACTAGGGTCTTTACAATTATTATGTATGCATTTTCTATTAACGGAACACACCACCTAATACTTACCTAGTGATGTTGCGCCTCAGATATGCGTGATATTTACTTCTTGACCGACAACGTACACAAGTATGAACAGCCGTAACAGTTAAAGATTGCTGGCCCTTGGGCAAGTGGTTCAACTTTGGCCGAGTGGCTGAATCGAGTGACGTGCCGACAAACAGAAAGACAGGCAGACCGAAATTTCTCCGATTAAGTATCCCAAGAATGACTATCGTCTTTAATAGTAGCCTTGACATTAAGAGTTTTCCTTTTTCTTGTGAAATATTTTAGGAAAGTGGGCGTTGATTTAGAGTACTGTGTGCTCAACTGTGGGAGAGCCGTAAGCTGTCCCGGTTGTCGCATGAGGTCGACTGCGCGAACACACCGTCAATGGAGCCGAATGAATAGTAGCGGCAAAAAGCTGGTCTTCTGTTTCAGCACTAACTGTTGCGCATGTTTGTTGGCAAGGTTTTTCCTGAGAATATGTATGAAATTTTAAAGTCATATCAACTACCAGGAGCAACGAGGCGGTTTCCCCTATGAAACGGCAAACCTTATTTCAATTTCTTTATTGTTTCGTGCACGCGCCGCTACAATCCGGAGACTACCGCTAGAAAAGCTGTGCGCTGGCGCCCATGGCATTTGCTGGATCAGGGCAATTGACCTACAGCAGGAGTCTCAACCTAATCTCAGCCGCGAAATTTAGTCCCACAGAGGCCGAGACAGTGAAGGTGGTGGCAGCAGAGTCTGAACGAAATGTCACCTAACGTCGCATATGGATCGATTGTGAAGGGGATTTGACGCCAAGTTTCGAAAAAAGTCACAGTTTCACCGCAAGGGCGAAGCAATAAATGCGACGGCTAGAACTTGTAATGTTATTCGAAGTGAGGCTCGCAGATCTTTTGGATCTACAAAACGCTGGTGTAGGAGAATACGACCGCTTTAGGGAGAGACGGTCTTTCTGCACAGTCTCTTCGCGTGAAGAGCGCAGCCCGTAGAAGGGTATAAGTGCCGCGCTGATTGCTGCTGAGATAGCGCGCGCACCAGCGATCGTGACCGCGACCTCAACGTTGCTTGAGTTCAGCGAACCCCCTCCCTCTCGCGTCATTTCATGCTTGTTCAAGACGGGCGGGGCGTTTCCTCTGTTTCGACAGCAGGCCTCCCGAGCGGGGTGACGTTATCGCATGCGCCCTCCGAGCGACGGAGATGGGCCGGCTGTTTGTTTTCTGCTTCAGCCGCGTTCGTCGCTGCCGCTCGCGAGCTTTTACCCGTGGTGGAACGTACAATACGCCGGGGATGTCATTATTTGGAGTATACACGTGACATGACGGCAACGGCGACGGTAAAAACCCCTTCGAGAGTGTCCATATAATGGCTATCGCAATAACACATATCGATAGTAATTTTCACAATGGCTAACATCCAGAGGCTCATTCTGAAATAGACAGTTTTCGTTCCGCAGGCATGTTTCAAGCCATAATGACCGCACTGGGTGCCTCACAAAAAAAAACTGCTTCAGACCAGCCCAATGGGCGCATTACCCGAACAAACCGCTAATAATTGCAATAAGCGAGAGAATAATGTGATTGCTATTTAGCAAAGCCGCAAAACTTTATTGCGTGTGAAGCCGCGGGCCGCTAGCGAAAGGTCCGTTGGCCGCATGCGGCCCGTGGGCCGCGTGTTTGAGAACGCTGGCCTAGAGAGACGGCAGGGTAAGGTGTAGTTCAAGAATAGTGAAGGTTGCACTATAGACCCTCTCGGCCTGTGTTGTTTCTGAGAACCTCAGGTTGCCAGCGGCCCCGATGCCACTGTCTTCAGCCCAAATATAGCGTCCTCAGTCTGGGTTCGTTCAATATTGTAGGCGAGAGGGAAGGTTTGAGATAACGAAAAAAATCCAGAGCCCTTGCCTTATCGAGAAAATGGGGCCAATTGAAGCTTGACTTGTTCGTGCCTGACGTACTCTTATCTTTCTTTTCTTCTTTCCTTCTTTCTTTCTTTCCTTCTTTCTTTTTTCTTTCGTATTGTGAAATGCGCCCTTCTAACTGACTCCTTCCCCCATGCCGGAAATTTGACCCTAATCTACGCGCTTACCGGCGCAACCCTTACCCTGTTGCAGGCAACAGCGATGGCCATGCGTTCATACCTTGGCAACAGTGAAGTGGGGCAACATGAAATGACAAGTCACCTTGGTAACTGATCGGATTGTCATATCAGGAAAGGCTGATCGCTGACAAGCACACAATCGAAAGAACATCAATTATTCGAATACGGCGCATAAAAATACGCGTGTGACCGGAATACCTTCAAAGTGGGCATGTCTGTACGCTCGCCGGCGCCGGATTTTCCGTGTACGAAGGCGTCACTGAAATCTGTTAGCCATAACAAGTCTTGCTTGAAAAGAGAAAATTCGCTCACGGTGAGCTCTCGACAACAAACAAATTCTTATCCACTAAATGGACGTACCTGGGGCGCGACATTAATCGTGCATGTTCTACAGGCCATTTTGGTGCCGCCACGCATTCATGAAACCATGATGAGCCGTAGCGCGGCCGTTCTGTGCCTTTAACAACTAAACGAACAGAGCTACGGAAGAGTTATACGCATAGGAATGAAAAAGGGTTTATGCAATCCACGTTTGATGGCAATATTAAGGCGAAAGCCCTAGATTTCTCATCAAACGCGAAAAGTCACCTGCGTCTCCCGTTTTCGTCCACTCGAGTGATACCAAAAATTATCACGTGGTGACGTCACTGATGACGTCAAAGATAGGCACAAATGTGTGACGTCATCACATAGCATCGTAGCTTAGTACAAGGTGGGCCGCCGATCACGGAGGCAATGGAAAAGCAGGTAAGGTGCGTCCGATTCTGGAAGAAGTGGAAAACCACGTTAGGTGCAGCAATCTTCCGGAGGGTGGCGGGAAGGATTAATACATTGAGTGATTAGAAAAAGAAGATGGCTTTCGCCTTCCAGTCGTCTTAGGTGCGTGCATTAGGCATCCCGTGAGTTTTAATTCATGTCGCGACATACAATAATAAGAAAACATTCGTTTAATGCCCAGATGGTGGCGCGTATATTTGGTATGTAATGTCGCCTACAAATGTATGCGTATTTCTGGCACACGCAATAGGTCGACGCTCGCGTGAACGTCCCTACTTGGGCCGCGCGAGCCTCGACCAGAGAAGAAAAAACCGCTTTTGAATGGCAGGTCGCTGCCTCTACTGTATCTACACGTGAAGCCCTTCCTTAAGGAGGAGACACTTTCCTCCAGAGACACACGAGTGCCCGAGTTACAAGGACAGTCGTACATCCCTTAGCACTCTTGCATCTAACAGTCCTTATACGCTGCAAGGGAAGTTCGCATTTGAAGATAGAGAGTTGTGGGGAAAGGAAACATTTTCAACATAGCGAAAGTGTTCGAACAGGCCGACTTGCAAATGGCATGCATGCTTGCTCTACTTTACCAGAGCTACAAATCATAAATGGCTATCTGGGTGAGCAGAGAGCAGTGGAACAGCTAATGTGCAGAGAAGTATTTTCAAGCACTGAAGGGGAACTCCTGGTGCCCTCTATATAGTGGTCAATTAAACTAATGGCTAAGTACGGGAAAATTTAGTTAACGGCGCCGGCGCTTGAACCCAGCCTCCACAATACGAAAACAAGTGTCATATCTACTGCGCAACACACGACTTCGTTTTCTTGGTCACAGGGTGTAGTAGAATGCTTATTGAAAAAACGCAGTATTACACAGATTTACTATCTGACATGCACGCAGCGACAACAAGCGTACAAGCGCTGCTAAGAAAAAGCTCGAAGGCTAGCACAAAATGCCCTATTCCAGGGCGAGTTCATAATGTGTTGAACAGGATAGATGGTAAGGCTAAGCACCTCACCAAATTTGGTACCAGTCCAGTGTAATACCAAATTCATCTTAAACATCCTTCTGGCGAATTGTCGTTCGTAAGAATGGTGTGATTGAAGAAATGGTCCGTTCAGCGTCCAATCATTGGGACGCGCTCTTTCCAGTAACTAGCACTGATTCTCAATTCATCTGGTGGCACGCCAAGGTTATTTGGTAGAATGCAAGTGCAATTATTTCCTGTGAACGGATTTGGCATTTTGACAAACGAGCCAAAGCATAATCGTAAACTCTTAGTGGAGACTAAAGGGGCTTCTGATAGAGTAGGAAATTTTTCGATTGCAGATATCGTATTGTCAACATTTGGTTCATTCACAAAAAAGAACGATCCGTCATCTGCAGACGCTAATACTTTAAATTAATTATCTAATATAACGATTCAATAGAGTTCTAGAGGCCAATTTGAAATGTCACATGTGTGAATGGTGAGGTGCTAGTCAACGCTGACAAAAACAGAGCTGGCTACACGCGGTGAATTGCTCCCACAATGTCAACGGCGCCTTGTGATCCATCAGGAGCCCACACAAGCAAAGAGGAGGCTTGTATGGGTTCGTGATTGTTGGAAAGACACCTGCATTCCAGATGCACTGCAGGCTTTCGGGTAAATCAAGTCTATATCAGTGCAATGCTGGAAGGTATCGAAGGTAGAACAAGTGCGGACTCCTAATCAGGACGTGTTATCGTCCATTGCTGATAGAGTCCGTGTGGGCGACATTCCACACCTTCTTACTGTCTGTGGGGTTCAAAGCTTCATACGGATCCCTAGCGCCTTCCATTTTGTTTACCCGGTAATCAGATTGGAGTAATCTATATAATTACAGAACTCAATGTTTTGATAACTTTCAATGTTTCGGTCACTCGTTCGAATGCTGTGTGGTGACATACGCTACTAAGTTACGGCAACACACTGAGCACTTAATCAGACAAAACTTATTTTGGGACTTATTTTGGAAGGACATATCTTGGATGCCTCGAAAGTTCTGGACGCGACAGGAGACGCTTCGTTTGCCACAGATGCGGCACGATAAAAAAAAAACGGTCCCTAAAGACGCATACTAAATCGAGGGCTGGTACGAACGCGGAAAATGCCACGAACGAAGGATCAATCGAGCCATTCAAGCGGCCGAACAAAAAGTTGCTCTGCGAAGCCTCCAACAAAAGGCGGAGTCCTTACAAAGAATTTATGTATGTAGAGCGTGTAAAATTAGGTTCCAGATATTGGTTTTCAGGCAGCATAAGCCTGCCTGCGTGGATGTTTTACCACTACCGATCGGTTGGCCCACATCGCTGTTGGGTGCCGCTAGCGGTCATTTTTTCACCACTTTCAATACCAAATAACAACATAGTTCCTTGTTTGTAAGACAGGCGCGCACTCGTGGTCGCAGATAAGACAAAGAGTATTTTCATTTTCACAGCAATAAAAATATTTTTTTTTGTCAGTGGTAGATTGTCTCTTTAACCGTGCATGCCAAGGCAACAAAAAATGTCCTTTTAGCGATGTGTAAAAATCGTGAGAGTTTTCCTTTAATTTATTTTATTGTGCCGTTCAAACTAGCCGTCTGTTAAAGAGCGTCAGGAGGTATCTCAGAATGGTACCAGCACTTGTGCTAGGCGGGAGACTGACATGGCACAGCAGTCCTCTCCTATCGTTTTTGCCCGCACTAGGTATCTGAAAATATTCATATACCTTTGCCCGATTTCTAATTTACGGACAATGATACAAATAATAAAGGCGCTTCGCCTACATGTGAACAAGCCAGATTTACGCGAGTCATGAAGCAGCATTAAAACGTCATAAGTGAATCACAAATTAGAGCAAATCGCTTCTTCTTTCAATTAAATGTGACCGCTTTCCAGAAATTAGCGACGGATTATCTTCAATAAATTCATTCGTACGAGTATAAAATCATTACTTCGAAACGAATCTATCGCAACAAAATTCACTCACATGCGGAGTGTCGGAAAGGAAACTAGCAATGTGTGGTGCCAGTAGAACCTCCGAAAAGCGCTATCTGCAGTTGCTACAAATACCATTGCAAGCAGATAAACTGGCAACCAGCCGCGTTGAAAGAGGACACAACATTCACTATATAGACGGCATTATCCCCAGACCCTGCAGAGCCTTCCATTGGGCGCCAAACAAAACCACAGAGCGCGTGACCTCAACAGAAGACTAGGAAGACGGCGCTTGGTAGAGGCACGTAAAGCCACGGCTCGCGTTCCCCGCGGGCATCGATTCTGGTCACTAAAATAAAACATCATTTGGGTCTACTTGTTACATATTCCTGAAGCTAAAATTACAGCGCAGACGTACTTCCTCGTCCTTCTGACTTCTTTTTTAGTTCTTTGTCCCTACAGTCATCTAAATATAATTTCATGTCTTCGCGTAATACACTATCATCTATCACTCTTAAAAAAATGGAGTGACCCTTTCTTCTTTAAGGGAGAAACGGCGATGTCCCCAATGTTCGTCTTCAAATGGAGAAACCGTTCCTCCCTTTTCAATGGAAAAACCGTCAAAATCAAGATGGCCGACGCCAAGCCAGTGAAGCGAGCAATAGATTTAGGCCTAGCGAGTGCATCGATTCTCGACTGATAAACAGTATGCGGCACTGACAATCACAAAAAACGGTCCCGCTGAGCTTAATATCGAACGGTATGACAATAAAATCAAAGAGACAAATCTGTAGTGATGAAAACCTCGCGAAACGGAACGACGGAAATCGTACGTTTCGCTCGGCCAGCAAGACGGCGTTCACTTTAAAAGAGACAGATACGGCAAAGGGGCTCTCACCCGGAGACTGTACGTTAGGCTTGCTGTCTTTATTTGTCGAAGCGTCACACAGTGTAGCGACGTTATCCACGCGTTTGTGCCTCCAAAATGTGCATTCTGTAGCATCAAAACAATCCCGGCGCAGCAGAGCATAGTTTCGATATATAGATGTTCAACTTCATATAAGTAGGTGGAGTAGGAGAGCGCCGCGGCCGTGGAGTAGGTGGTAGCTGGCGCCATCTAGAGTGATTAAACAATACTAAAAAAAAAAGTTGTTTCTGACTGAGGCGGCGTACGTTGATACTGCACATGGCATTTCGGGGAGGTAGACCCATTCATGGATTACTCAAGGACACCGGAAAGTTGATACAGCTTTTATTAATACGCACACGTTCACTAGGCAGACACATAGTACGCACATTCAGTTTAATACATACACAATTCATTCGCCATGTATTAAACCTATAACATGAACAATTCACTACAGACGCATACGTAAACAGACGTTTATTTTTTTTTTTCTGTACATAGGCAATAAAAAAAAAAGTAAACAGACGTTTACACATACCCATCTACGAAGCGCTGGCCCTTATATAGTCACTGAATTAGAGTGGACCATGGTGGCACAAAGATGCGTCATTTTTCTTCAACTCTTTCCGATTTCATGGCTGCGTCACAATATACGCTGACATTATTAAATCGCAGCTATGGCTTAGCCAAGCGCACCAGTTAATCTAAAGCAGCAAAATATTGAACAGTATAACTACAGAGCTGATTAAGTTAGTGGGAAAACGACCATATTGAGAACCGTTCATACCATTCCGACGACCTTTTGAATTAGCGCCATCTTCCGACAGCGGCCACAGATGAAATTTCTCTCTCTGATTTCTTTATTTTCAATAGTTACGGTGGGAGGGCGCAACATCGGTAACATCCAGTTCAGATTCTGTCGCCTTCGTCGCGTCGACTTCGTTGAGTGGTTTGGCGTTGACATCTGTTCACATTCTATTTATGCGTTGACCACAAGTATGACGATGAGCCATGGATTCGTTCAACTGCTAGCCCTTCAATGACAATGCTTCTGATGCGGTACGGCCGTCTCATTTGTGTATACGTAGTACGTTACAACGCGGGTCGTGCGAAGAAACAAGACAAGATGGCCTCGCACCGGACGGTGGTCTTTCGAGAGAGATGTCACTGGCTCTTGGCGTCGCGGCAGCTCGATTACTTGAGTAGAGAAACTGGCGCTACACCGTGCGAATTATGGAAAAGAACGCTACGAACACTACGTGTTGTGTAATATTTCAGTACGCTGTACTTACATGCTGCTCTGCTACTGTTACGTCACGATATTCGCCTGGCGTGTGAAATTGCAGTCATTGTACGACAACTGTGCAGTCGTTGTGGCGGTGGTTAGTCTTGCGTTGGATTTGGAATAGTCTTTTCACAAAGGTGGGTGAGAGTGTTAGTGATTACCTACTGTGCACAGCTGTCATTAGAAGCGCATTTTGTATTGAGTTTCGCACGCCAAAGCAAAATCCTGAGAACGAGAAATACATACTGCACGCGTGCATAAGTCCGTCCTAATTCTCAGTGATGGCATGCGTATTCCAAAACGGATGTGATTGAGAATTTTGGCTTAATTGACAGAAGTCATTGACTTATTTTTCAGATATGTGCAATTATGATGCAGGTTAACGTTTAAATGCGGCCAGGGCGGCCACATTTCAATCGGGGCGAAAGGCAAAGAACACCCATGTGCTTATGTTCGGGTGCACGTTAAAGAACCCCAGTTGATCGAAATTAATCCGTAGTCCCACACTACGGCGTGCCTCATAATCATACGGTGGTTTCGACACGTCAAACTCCAGCAATTATGTGTTATCGTACTTTCACGCATGCACTGTCCAGTGGTATCACGTTTGCTAAAATATTGTAAAAATTTACTTTCATGCTTCTTTATATTGCATGTTCTATTGATAAGTGCTATAAGTGCTGTGTAAAACTAAAAACGCGTGCTCTTGCCAAGTATGTTAACGCCGAAAAAAAATTCAATTATTGGTGTACAGTCTAAGGTGTTCTTTAAAACAAGACTGCTTTGTGAAGCGGGACTTATTGTATTTATGACAAGCAGATCGTGCGCAAACGTATACAAACAACACGAGACACACGGAAGTATGCGGCGCATCGCGCATACGCCGAGCCTATAAAAAAAAAGAAAAAAAAAACGCCACACACGTTGCTCAACACATAGAATAAAAACAATGAACGTCACTCGTGTGTTGCTCGCATCAATCCTAGGTACAATTGCACGCGACTGGCCGAGATCGACAGCGCTGGATAGTCTGGTCTAAGGCTGCCGAGTGAACGCGAAAGGGCGGCCGCTCTCCGCAGCACGGAATCACGATGTAACTCGGCGTGCGCATGCGCGCGCGCGCAGGTCACGTGGTTGAGGAGAAAGGTTACTCCCTTGGCGCTTGGCGCAAGAGGGCGCGACGAGTAAATCGTCCGCAAAGGAGAAAGTCGCTGCTCCGAAGGAGGAACGGAGCCCGTTGCTCCATTCTCGCTCCCCCCCTTTTTTTTTTTGGAGTGCATGTAACACTTTTCGGTTTAGAGCTATTGTTGTGCGCGCATGCGCGGTAAGGTTACCAAGGGCTTATATATGCATAGTGGTGTATGAAAGAATAAAGCAGTTGTTAGTGAGTGCTTGTGCCGTAAGTTTCGTTTCTTCGTGGGTGTGTTGCGCGTTTGCACTGTAATTCTAGCCTCAGAATTCTGGTCACGGTGTAAGACACATACTGTGATTCTGTTGCAGCCATCTCGTTTCTTCCGTCCTATGGCATAAGCCTACAAGAGCCAAAGCGTTCACACTGGCTCACGCCTCCACGAACTACGGCATGCTCTTCTTTTTCCCTGGCCGACCGGCCACGAGTGGTGCGCGCTACAACTTCAAAATGAAAAATAAGCGTGGGTCGCCAGCGATACGACGCAAACGAAGCGCTGGCTACAATGCAGCATGGCCTGCGTCTGGCCAGCGCCTCCTCTATTTTTCTGTGCCTGGGCGAAGTAGCGGAGCGCAATGGGAACCGACCGTCGGCGTTAGTGCGGCTTTTAGCCGCCGGGCGCCGCCACCGTAGTAGACCAGCCGTCGCGTCCTCGCTCGCGGAAACGAATGCCGTGGCTGCATTCGAAGCTGCTATATGATTCAGTTTTAGGCTGTATTCACGTTGTTTAAAGTATAATGAAAACTTGTAAACTGGAATCATGAAGTACTTGTTCTGGACAACCAGCCCATTTTGAAGGCATGTGTCTTGCGCGACTATTTGATCGAGACGCTCGCGCATCGTCTGCTAGCCCGATTCCAGTGATGCCAGTGATGCACGGAAAATTGTTTTGTCACCGTTACGTTCGCTTGACTGAGACTCGGTTATTGACTGTCTGAAAGCCGATATTCGTACGAAGCATATGCCAAGAGCTAATACTGAAAGCTTGGGCGCTTAAAGTTCCCCGATGCGTGCTACCGTCCACTGGTGTAGCACACTATACGCAAGCCTTGAGTTCATGCTCTAAATAGCATGAAATGTGAGTTAGCTGGTTCCAGTGACAATGTGCATAATGATTGTCGGTTGTTTCGCCGGTAGCGCATGTAGTGTCCATGGGCTCCGATTCTTCAGCTTCGGGACCTGATGTCAGCGCTGCATGCACATGGCGGCAATCGCGAGGCAGCGTTGCTACTGGTACTACGTGCATTTGTTGACTGTTCGGACGCGACACGGTCACGTTTAGGGATACTTGCCGAGCTTGATTCAGTTGTTACCTTGGGCTGCAAACGTGAAGGGTAGTCAGCAAAGAGTGACGCTACTGCATCCTTCGTAAGCCGCCGCTCCTTATATTCTATGAAATATTCGCGTCGTAAACGACGGCTGCATATTCTAGTGTAGTTTGAAGATGTATTAGGAGACCAATTCTCCCGCCTAATTACTGCAAGCCACCTCTACCGAACACTAGTGGCAGCTGGAATTTCATGGAACGACAGCCGAACAGTGTATTAAGGCGAAAGCTTTAGATGCCTCGTCAAACGAGAAAATTGACCGTCGGCGGCGTCAGCACGAGTGATGCAAAAAATAATTACGTGATGACGTCATCATATGACGTCACAGATCATAGAAATTTGTGACATCGTCGTGACGTCACATAACGCGACGTCGTCATATTACATCTTCGCTTGGTCAAAATGGGCCGATCACGGAGGCAGTGCATTCCTCCGCTGATGTGCAGAAAGCTAGCTTGCACAGCCTCCGATCCTTGAGGCTCTAAGAAAACCACGTAAGGCGCAGAAATAGCTCGGAGGGAGGCAGGGACTGTTCAATACATTGACTAGAAGAAAAAGAAGAAGATGGGTTTCGTCTTTCAGTCGCCTTTAGATGAATGCATAAGGAACCCTGTGAGATTTTTTTATCAATAAAGAGAAATAAAAAAAGACGATCGTGGAGGAGGAGGAGGTAAAACTTTATTTGACCAAGGGATTTGGGCACGTACGTCCCAGGGTCCCCGCACGACGCCACTGCGCTAGCGTTCATGAGTTCATGCATTCCATGACGTGGGCAGCCCGGTCAGTGGCGATCTGCTGCTTGGCCGGGTCCGTCGAGCGCAGCAGGGTCTCCCATTCCTCCCATGTGGTCAGTGGCTCCGGGCCCCCGCGGGGGAGGGTCCGCCGGGCATTCCATGAGAATGTGGGTAAGGGTAGCGTGGGGATGAGTGCATTGAAGCACAGGACGGGGCGTACGCTCCCGGGTAAATGCGGGGAAAAGAAATAGGGGGAGGAAGGGTGCGGGTCTGAAGGCGGCGCCATAATATTTGGTGAACATTTTTAGGGATCGGTGGGGTGGGGGGTATAGCTGGCGTTCAGCGCGGTATGACTGGGTAATTTCGTTGAAGGAATGCAATTTCGTTGAAGAACGTGGGTGTTTCTTGGGAGAGGTTTTACTATGAGCTGTGTGTGTATGGGTCGGGGGATTGGTATAAGTGTGGGGTCGGCTGCTGGTATGTGAATATTGAGGGTGTCAAGTATGTAGCGTCCGGTGAAAGACTGAGCTAGACGAGTGTATTGCGCTCGTCTGTGGGCCTCAATGAGTTCCTGTGTGGTGTTATGGAGCCCAAGCTGAAGAAGTTTAGTGGTCTGTGTGTTAGGGGGGAGGTGTAGGGCCACCTTGTAGGCTTTACGAAGCATGGCATCCAGGGTGGCTATTTCTTCTTGTCGAAGTCGGAGATACGGGATTGTATATAGGAAGCGGCTCAGTATGAAGGCATGAATGAGGCGACACAAATCGTGTTCCTTCATGCCATAGTGTTTGCCAGAAACTCTGCGGACGAGGTGCGAAAGCGCTTCCGTCACTCGCTTGAGTATCCGGATAGTGAAAGTGTTACGGCCATTGTTTGGATGTGAAGGCCCAAGATCCGGATTGTGTCGACCTCTGGGATAGGGCGACCGGCCAGAGTTACAATGATCGGGCAGTGGGAAGAGTGCGTGGTGAAGGGCGTGATAAACAGCTCAGATTTTTCTGGGGAACAGGAGAGACCAATGCTTTGTGCGTGTTGTTGTGTGATGTTTGCGGCGGTTTGTAAGGTTTCCTCTATGTCGCCATCACTACCGTGTGTGGTCCACAGTGTGATGTCGTCTGCATAGAGGGTGTGGTGAAGGTGAGGGATGTTGTGAAGAGCGCGGGCTAAGGGAATGAGTGTGGCAACGATCGTGGTTTCTTTCAGTTCTATGTGCAGAGTGGAACACAACAGTATGACATACTAAGGCATTGGGGAGGTTGCAATAGCCTGAAATAGAAAAGAAAACGCGAATACTATCAAACTCGAGTACAAGTATCGAACCAGCAGCACGGCCTGACAGTCTGCCTGCGGAATACTTACAGCGGGGATGGAAAGACACGCGAACATGCGGCATCTGCATTCTTTGCTGTTTCGCATCTATTTTCAAGTGGTTATAGCCTGGATGATTGATGAGAACACGACGTCATCCATGACACAATAGAATATCATCTAGCATCTTTTTATTGCCACCACGCTTAGAGCGTGATGAAAACAGCGCGCCGCTATGTTCGCGTTTCTTTCCATCCCCCTGTACCTGTGAAAGCCTGCAAGAAGAACGAATGCAATTAAGCTCGATGAATACACGAATTCGTGACCTTCGTGATACGCGCGGCCGTTCAGCGCCAGCTTCCCGTAGTCTACTTGCACAGCGCCACCACGCGGCAGCGGCGAGCGGACGCGGAGCGCGCGCTCGACGGCTCGAGGAGAGCGTTCGCCCAGGCACTGAAAAATAGAGGAGGCACTGGTCTGGCATAATTTGAATTTCGCCGCGTGCGGCGTCCTGGTAGTTTCACCCAATGCCGTGTGCGCTTGTATTCTGCCGTTAGTATCCTGGAGAACGAATGACCCATGGCGTAATGGTCTAAGGCAGCGCGCTGCGGAGCGAGGAGTCACTGGTTCGAATCCCGATCGCGCGCTTCACAATTTTTTCTACAGAATTGTTTTTATTTGTGGCTTATATATATATATATATATATATATATATATATATATATATATATATATATATATATACATACCTCCCTATACATATACGAGACATGACGGCGACAGCGACGGCAAAAATCAGCCGAGAGTGTCCACATAATTACTGTAGCAAAACGTGAAAATAATAGCGTGCATGTCATGAAACCCTTTCCTCTAGTCACGTATAACACATTCTTGTATAGCACGGGCCGCTGTATGCCATATACGCCACAGGTGATTCACAGTTCATATGAACCCAGGAACGACGAGAATATGCATTGTAATTTCAACGAAAAAGTCTTAAGAAACTGCGGCTT
>NW_023616069.1:0-16366 GCF_013339695.2 Rhipicephalus sanguineus
TTGCCGAGCAGTCATGTGCCAGGGTATATTTGTTTAACAAGAAGAACAGCTGGCTGGTCGGTAATTTTAGATAAGTATCGCCATAATTTCAGACGCCACGCTCGCAAACATTTAGCAGTTGGTTGCAACCCAAGAAAAATATCAGCTCTGCCCACGCCGATCACCCTACAACGCAGAAGGAATCTGCATAGGCGCTGAGTGCAATTGCGTTCGGTCCATTTTGTGACGACCCCAAGCGCATATGAGTGTTTAGGATAGCTGACCTTACCATATAGATATATTATTCCATCGTTCGATTTCCGACTACACTGCTTTCGCTCGAAGGACAGATGCTTGCTCTTTGCGAGTGGACACTAAGAAAAAAAACAGTCCGTTTTACTCAGTGGTAAGTCCGCACTTGCCACGTATATAAAATTATTGATAAAGGCACGTGTGCCTACAAAATATTATGAAGAATTAAATTACTCTTAAATAAACATCCATCAGCACAGTTGAGGTTCTTAGATTCTTAGTTGAGGTTCTTGCAAGTAGCATTGTTAAATGAACCAAGTTAGGGACGTTTGCTGCTTTGCCAAGTGATGCAAAACAACAGCTTTCACTTTTAGCTTTTTTTTTTTTTTGAAATTACGGCCAATCTGACGCTGAGCGGGAAGCAATTTCATGCGAAGCAGTCAGCAACAAGCAACCTATATATACCAAATACTCTTGCTTTGAACGAACCGATGCGAGCTAGATCGACGTCTTTGTGTAAATTGAGCAGTTGTGCGCTTATCTGGGGCTCATCAGCCACATGGACTACACTGACGACATAAAAGTAGCTGATGGTTCCACGTAACAGCAGCCCTCAGGTTAGAGGAGAGAGGTCAGCTTTTTTGCAAACGAAAGACATCGAAGCACTTTGTCGAAATTAAAGGGCAAATTAACTTTTTTACAGGAAGAGTAGTGTATTTATGAACACTTTTCTTGAGATGCTTCCCTTTTATTGAGCCTCAACCTGCGTAGAATGGAAGGAATATTTATGTCGAGAGAGGTCAGCAATTTCAATTGGATCTAAAGTTGCTCCGGTGCTCAGTAATATTTTCCTAGGCAGGGTAAATAGAAGAATCGAAGGTAACCTCACCGACAATATAATCGAAATGCGAAGGTACGCGTGCTCTTTGCTCATCTTTGTTGACGATTCTAGTTTTGAACAGACGGTTACTAACGTTGTCGACGTTTTTCGCAAACGCCGCTCGAGTTTTAAATTCACTGATGAAGGGGCACAGAATTACCAATCACAATATTCGGATGTAGCCTATTAAAAGCGGTACACAACGACGCTAAGGAAGGTAAAGGTGCATTGCTCGTATGTTTTAACTGTAGTTCAGTAATTATGCAAAAGTAATTATTTAGCCATCGCGTAGAGATGAAGTATCAGCCTCACATGCAAGAGGTCTGCGTTTAGAATCCATGTGCGGCGCAATTCTCTAACGGATTGAAAAAATCACTCGTGATGATGGAATTGCATGAAGAGGCCTGGTTGCGGCCTCACCGGTAACCACAGCCGGTAATGCACTTCATGACCAGAGAAAGATCGGCCACCCTGGTGCAGTATTTGGCCACTACCTCCCACGTGGAATACGCGAATTAACCCTCTGCCCTCAGTTTCCCAGCGGCTGCGAAGCAACTGACTACATCGGCGGTCAGACCTGCGACGCAGCGGAGGGTGCTATGAATCTGTCGGCCCGGACAGCCGCCATTTCAATATGAACTTTGCAATGTTCTAACGCTAGAAACGTATCTAGTGAGGCGAGTCTAACAGTCTTATTCAAGGCACCACATGGAGCTAAATGGGATGTAATAAGGCTCTGTGAAGTTAGGAGAACATAAGAGGCCTACACAATGCTAAAGAGCGGCCACGTCCTATGCTATTGTGACTTAGATGACAGAAGAGAACAGGAAGTAGAGTTCCTTATCCATAAAAAGATAGCTGGCAACATAGAAGAATAGTATAGAATTCGTGAGAGGGTGGTAGGTATCGTAAACTTTATAAGGGGTGCGAGATGAAGATGCTACAGACCAACGCGCCTACATCTAGCCATGATATCCATTCACTTGAAAGCTTCTATGGGGACGTGGAATCAGCAATGAGTAAGGTAAGAACACAGACTACTGTACTGATGTGTGACGTTAATACCAAGGTAGACAAGAAGCAGGCGGATGTGGTACCGTGGAAGATGTGGAAGTGGTGACAAGATATGATGCAGTGACCATAGCATGGTAAGGCTCGAATTCGCCTAGACTTGCAGAAGGAACAGCAGGAACTGATACGCAAGAAGTCAGCTAACGATGTAGCGCAGAACGAGAAAATACAGGAATTCAGTATCTGGCTCCAGAACAGATACTCGGCTCTAACCGAGGAAACCGACCTTAGCGTTGACGCATTGACTGTTAATCTAACGAGCATCATTGCGGAATGTTCAGTAGAAGTTGGAAGTACAGGGGCCCTAAAGTGAAACGGGGCACGCGAGCTGTGGCCAAACGGGGCGAAACTGCATGCCAGCGCGCTCTATCAGAAGATGTGCGGCATATAGCGAGAGTGCGTCGGCATATCTGGCCGACCCATCCCGATATTCTGATGCTCGCCTTATCGCTGGCTCGAGCGAAGCCGCGCTGCTACCGCCACTGCTCGTCAGGGATGCTTTCAACGCTTTATGCATTTGTTTGCCCGCTTCGTGACGAAATCTTCGCATGCATGCGCTTTGTGCATTGCCAAGAATGCAATAACTTTCGCCCATGAGGAGCAGTGATGATAGCAGCGCGGCTTCGCTTTAGCCAGGGATAAGGCGAGCATCCGAATACAGTGAAACCTCGGTGATAGGAATCTCACGGGACCACCAAAAATATTCGTATCATCCGAAATTCGTATCACCAGAAGGCATGGAAAAATAGCATGCGACAAAAAAAAAGTTGGCGTACATTTTCGCTTATCCTTTTACAGGGCCGCAGCAATGTCAGGAAGAAGCCTGAATGATTGTCAGTTATGTTTTTATATGTCGGAAATCATACCAGCACTCGTAAATGCAGAGCCCGTACGAGCGTATTCATGAACCAGGCGCGTTGTGACCCGAGACAGATAGCCCCTTCCAAATTTTAGTACGCTTATTTGCTTGACACCGGAGTACTGCAGCAGAAGTAACGAAAGAAGTGCTTTCACGCGATGGATCAAGGCCACAAAATTACAGAACCACGGTCCTTTGTTATGATTTTGTTATCGCGGAGGTGTTGGGGATGTTTTTTGGGAGATTTACAGCCGTGCCCGCAAAGTGCGATATCAGCGGTCGCGCATATTGACGTTGTGAGGCCTGACGCCTTCACCAAGACCATCCTCGCCTTCTTTCGGTCCTCGTACCCCTTTCTTAGGATGTCTGATTCAAGAGGCAGGCATTGTAAACGCAGTACAACTACAGCAGTCCGCGTCAACTCGTTAGAGAAAATTCGGCAGATCCCACGCACTGTGGGAATCGATGTAATGCGAAGCAGTCAGCAAAGAGCTGCACACAACGCCTTCTTTGTCTTTGAGCCAAATGAAATCATTCATGCCATGACATCTAGTCCACCATATATCGCATGTTTGCCATGCACGTGCGCATGCATGCACAATCTAGAGTACATCATGCCAATGAAACGCATATTCTGGTATATAAATGCATGACCTGTCGTTTATGTTCATCACGCACTCGTGCCATGCCATACCAATTTTGGTATATATCACGTTAACAAAACTGCCGGAAGCGCACCATGACAGTGGCATGTAAATCATACCGTACATGACATGCATAACATGATTCGCATGTTAAGACCTCTCATTTATGTTCGTCATACAGTTACATCGCGCAATACCAATTTTGGTGTATATCAAGCTATCGAAACGGCCGCGAATGCACCATGAGTGTGGCATGTAAGTCATGACATACATGGCATGAATGTCATAGTTTTCATGTTACCACCTGTTATTCATGTTCTTCATACAGTCACATCGCGCAACACTAATTTTGGTGCATATCAACCTAGCGAAACGGCCACGAGTGCGCCATGAGCATGGCATGTAAATCATGTCGTATATTTCATGCATGTCATGATTATCATGTTACCACCTTTCATTTACGTTCGTCATACAGTGGCGTCGCGCAATGCCAATTTTGGTGTATACCAAGCTAGCGAAACGGCCGGGAATGCACAACGAGCGCGGCATTTAAATCATGACATACATAACCTGCATGTCATAATTTCCATGTTACCACCTGTTATTCATGTTCTTCATACAGTCACATCGCGCAATACCAATTTTGGTGCATATCAACCTAGCGAAACGGCCACGAGTGCGTCATGAGCATGACATGTAAATCATGTCGTGCATGTCATGATTTTCATGATACCACGTCTCATTTACCTTCGTCATACAGTCGCTTCGCGCAATACCAATTTTGGTGTATATCAATCTACTGAAACTGCCGCTAGCGCATCATGAGCGTGGCATGTAAATCAGGTCGTACATGACTTGCATGTCATGATTTTCATGCTACCACGTCTCACTTACGGTCGTCATACTGTCGTGTCGCGTAACACCAATTTTGGTGTATATCACGCAAGCGAAACGGACGCGAATGCACCATGAGCGTGGCATGTAAATCATGACATACATGTCATGGATGTCATGGTTTTCATGCTACCACCTGTTATTCATGTTCTTCATAAAGTCATCGCACAGTACCAATTTTGGTGTATATCAATCTAGCGAAACGGCCGCGAGTGCGCCATGAGCGTGGCATGTAAATCATGTCATACATGACATGCATATCATGATTTTCTTGTGACCACGTGTCAGTTATGTTCGTCATACAGAAATGTCTCGTCATACCAGTTTTCGTATGTATCCCTTCATTTAAACGGCCGCGAGCGCCCCGAGACCATGTCGTATAAATCATGCTGCACATGACATGCGCGTCATGATTTGCATGTTAGGACCTGCCATTATGTTCCTCATGAACTGTTGTCACGCCGTACCAATTTTGGTATATATGAAATTAACGGAACGGCCGCAAGAGCCCAAAGGCCGTGGAATGTAAATCATGCTGTTCATGACATGCGTGTCATGATTTTCATGATATGACCTGTCATTTATGTTCGTGATAAGGCCATGTTATGACGCACCAATTTTGGTACACATCCGAATAACGGAACGGCCAGGGAGCCCAAAGGCCGTGGAATGTAAATCATGCTGTTCATGACATGCGTGCCATGATTTTCATGATATGACCTGTCATTTATGATCGTAATAAGGCCATGTTATGACACACCAATTTTGGTATACATCCGATTAACGAAACGGCCAGGAGAGCACAAAGTCGTAGGCGGCTAGATAGATAGATAGATAGATAGATAGATAGATAGATAGATAGATAGATAGATAGATAGATAGATAGATAGATAGATAGATAGATAGATAGATAGATAGATAGATAGATAGATATGTTCAAAGTCGCAGAAGTTCGCTAAGAAATGCTTCGCATTTAAAAAAAGCATGGCGCTAATGTCATCTGTGATCTAAACGCGAAGGCACACGGAGGCACACGGAGGCACACGGAGGCACACGGAGGCGAGAAAAGTGTTTTGCTTACACTGTGATTCTTTACACTGTGATTTGAGGGTGCGGCGCGCATGCCAACGCTAGCTTTCGCGCGCTCGCACGTGCTTCGCGCGTCTTCCACAACAGCGCGGACAGCACCTCTTCGTACCTGGGCGGTAGCGTACGTTCGTATCAAACGTCGCTGGGTGAAAATGGGTTCGCAACAACCGTACTCCATTACATCGCAGGCCAATGGGCGTTGGCCGGGACCAACGAAAAACTCGTATCACCCAAAATTCGTATGAGCTGTGGTCGTATCACCGAGGTTTCACTGTATCGGGATGGGTCAGCCAGATTTGCCGACGCATTCTCGCTATCAGCAGCACATTGTCTGATGGAGCGCGCTGGCATGCAGTTTAGTCACATTTGACCACAGCTCGCGTGCTCCGTTTTACTTTTGGGGCACCTGTACAGTCATTAGACAGGACACTGGCAGGCTCTCCCATGAGACCAAAAACCTCCTTAAGAAGCGTAGAAGCATAGAAGCGTCAAACAGACAAATTAGCGCAGGCGGAGCTTTCGAAGTTAATCAATATGCGTAAGGTAGCCGTCATAACAAGGTATAATATGGAGAGAATTGAACATGCTGTAAAGAAGAGACGAAGCCTGAGAGTGGGGTCACAAGAAAACTGGGCACAGGCAAAAGCCACATGTATGCACTAAGGGACATGAAAGGCAACGTCACTCCTAATATGGATAGTGTACTTAAAATAGCGGATGAGTTTTACAGTGATCTGTGCAGTAGCCTGGACAACCAGGACAATCTTATAGGAGATAGTAGTGGCCAGTAGGAATGGCATATCCCAGCAGAAAAGACAGGGGAAGTAAAGAAATCCTTGGTGCAGAGGCAAAGATGCTGGTGATGATGAAGCAACATCAGATCTGCTCAAACAAGGTGGACAGATGGTGTTAGAAAAACCACCCTGCATACGCAGTGCCACCCTGTATACAAAGTGCCTGATGACGGTGAGGGTATCAGAATCTTGGAAGAATGCAAACATCATATTAGTTCATAAGAAAGGACGTAAGGCACATGAAATATTTCGGGGCAATCAGCTCACTGTCCGTTTTTTACAACCTATTACAACCTATAGAATTAAGGCCAACTTAGAATTAAATCAACCACATGATCAAGCAGGATTTTGTACAGGATACTCGAGATCAGACCACATTGACTGTATCAATCAGGTGAAAAAGAAATGCGCGGAATATAATCAACCCTTATATATAGCTTTCATTGATTACAAGCCGTTTGATACGGTCCAGATGTGAGCAGTCATACTGGCACTGCGGAATCAGGGCGTCGACGAATCATATATAAACATCCTGCAGGAACTCGACAGCGCCTCCGTAGCCACCACAGTCCTCCACAAAGAAAGCGACAAAATCAGAATAAAGAAGGCGTCAGGCATGGAGACACGACCTGCCCAATGCTATTGACCGCGTGCTTACAGAAGGTTGTCGGGGCCCTAAATTGGGAAGATTTAGGGACACGGGTTAATGGAGAGTTCCTTAGTTACCTGTGATTCGCCGATGAAATTGCATTCATGAGTAACTTAGTGGACGCTTTGCAACTCACAATTACTGAATTGGACAAGGAAAGCAGAATTATTATGTAGAAAACTAAAGGAATGTGTCACAGCCTCGGCAGAGGAAAGCGCTAGCGATAGGTAGCGAGGCACTGCAAGTTGTAAAAGAACACATCTACTTGGGACAGGTAGTGACCGCGGAGCAAAACCTACATACCGAGGTAACTAGAAGAATCATAATTGAGTGGTGCGCACCCAGCAGGAATTCACAAATTATTTTTGATAGTTTACCACTATTCCTCAATGGATGGGTATATAACAGCTGCAGCTTACCGGTACTTACCTACGGAGCAGTAACCTGGAGGCACACAAAGAAGGTTCAAATTCAGTTTAGGACGACGCAGCGAGCAATGGAAAGGTAAATGATAGGTGTGACCTTAAGGGCCAAGCAGAGAGCACAGTGCTTCAGTGAACAAGCGGGTGGTATGGACATCGTTGTTGAAATTGACAAGAAATGGGCATGGGCAGGGCATGTAGCGCATAGGCAAGATAAGTGCTGGTCAATAACACTAAGAGGCTCTTAATGAAATTTTACGGGGTTACGTGGTCGCAAGCAGCACAGTACTGAGTTGATTGGGGAAACATGGGAGAGGCCTTTGCCCTGCAGTGGGCGAAGTCAATGGGTGGCTGTCATAGAACACCGAGCGAACGCAGCGAGACTGTAACCGCGTGCATGTACAGCCTCCAGCATGTTACCTATATCGCGCGAGCGTCGACCGCACCGAGGATCAGCACCTTACAACGGCGATAATCTGCGAGACCGGCAGTACTACTACTACTACTACTGCTACCTGTGCGTGCTCGACGGTCGCGCGATATAGTAAACAATGATGGAGGCTGTACATACACTTTATTTTAATGCACAGGGCAATGTGATGAGGGAACGCTTCCGCCGCGGCTGAATGAAGATAGGCGTGTGATCCTCAGCGCGTCTCCGTCATCGTCGTACAGCATGGCTATCGCCATGCGAGTAGCTGCCAAGAGGTGTCCATGACTGCGGGGTGACTGGTTAGGACAGTTAGAATGCTGTTTCTTGTGTGAGATATTCACAATCTGAGAAAACATATGCAGAAACTAAAGAGCGTCGACGCATTGCGTCTTTCTGACAGTGGGGCACAAGTCCCGCGGTCAGAAACAATGCCCCCGCAAGTTTCCATTTCGGCCGTCACGAGTGATATCGCCACTGCCTTCCTTATTCAAGAAAGCAAGCTGGTTGTAGACCAAACGAAGTGTTTGCGCGCGTAAGGGCTACACGCCATGTCCTATAGGCGTCGCCGCGATTTGGACTGAAAAGTCAACTCGGAACGAGTTCATGAATCCTGAAAACCCCCAGAATTAAACTGTGAACTATCATGACGACGGCAGCGGCAGTTTTTGACATCGCTTCGTGTCGCGGCAGACATGTATATGGTAGTCTCGAGTTTTAACACGAAAGTGTTTTATGCCGGGGTCCACCAAGTCTTCAGCGACGTATTTCCGTCACGGAAATGACGTCAAAAAATGTACACGATCAGATGGCAAAGAAAAAAAAAGTTCTGTCAACGGGCATCGGACCCACGACCGCTCGGTCCGCAACAACAGATGCCGGGCGCGCTATCCACTGCGCCACGGTTACAGACTCTGGGGGCTTTACAAACGCGCCTTTTATATCTACCACTCTCCCGGTCGGCTGGGTGGTGTTGCCCTGTGAGAGCGGCAAAGTAGAATAATTCGTCATTAATGTGGCTTTCGCGATTAGTACCTGCAACGCGTTACACGTGTTACACGTTCGTCCCATTCGGCGCGTTTTCAAAAGAAGTGCAATTTTGTCAATGTCTTAACACACCGCGAGGTGGAGACCTTAACGCAAGCGTCGTAAAAGCGTCGGCCTCGCTCATAGCATCACGCTAATCAAACCAAAAATAGCTCTGCGACGCGCGCCTGGCTCACCTCCCTGTAACACCGCGTACCCCGCCTACGCGCTCGCCCCGAGGAAAATTCCGGCAGGGCTACCGCTGCGGCACGACGCGCTTTGCGTTTCCCTCTAGTCCGGCCGTGGTGTTCAATCACAATATAACATGCCGCAGGATGGCGACCAAGTTCTGCGTCCAACATGCGACGCTCTTCTGGCTACCACAACTCGTTCTCTGATTACGCTTTCACCGTGAAGTACTACAGCTACCACAAGGGTTTGTTTAATCATTGAACATGGACGCTAGTCGTCGGCATGGAGATGTACCACTAAGCATCAAAGTGGGTGCATCCATGTTAAACGGCGCTATAGCTGCCAGACATCAATATACATTGTGCAAACTCTCTTATATCAATGTACAGTAAACATTCAGTTACTTCTAGGGCAGGTTTTACTTTCGTGTTATTCCGATTCCTCTGACGGAAGGATCAATCATGTTTTTTTTTTATAATATAACCAATATGTACACGTCTCCAGAACCACACGGTACGTTTCTGAGCAGTATAAAGAAGAAAAGGAAGCATCCCGCCGTCATTATTTCATTATTTCTTTTAATAAATTACAAATTGATTTGCAGATAACTTCTGCACGAACACTGCGCGAACATTTTATCAATCCATGCTCACATAGTAAATAGGAGAAAAATATTGCTTTCTTCATTCTTTTTTACTGTTGTGGCTGTTTTTTTTGTATAAAATTGTATAATTTTTTGGATATATTTGTATTCTGAATATTGTGTTCTATATGATTTTCTTTTCTTTTGTGAAACTGTGCTATCGCTGCCTGCATTGTAGAGGTGGCTGTGGGCCTCTGTCAAGTTGCTTGTGTTTCAAGCAAGTTTTACCCGCAGTCTCCTCCATCGTTGATGGAAATAAAGAAGTTATTATTATTAAACATATTTGAGAAGTATGAAAAAAAGTAGCGTGCCACTGTACTTTTCACCGGTTGGAATTGCCGATGTGCTTGCTTGCTGGGGGATGAGTTAGACGACGACACATAACCATGGTGGCTGTGCTTTTCTCCTCATTCGCTCACTGCCAAAGAGTAGCTCCTCTTCGCTTTCTTATTGTGCGGGACCGTGAGCTTCCCAGCAAGCAATTTCATACAGAAAGCATGTAACTAAACAAATACAAAACTAGGAAATATGGATGACTTTCGCACGCGCCTAAAGTCTTGGGTGAACTTGCCTCTCCTGTAGCTGGTCTTTCAAAGTACTAGTTTATTGCCATTTTTATTTGGCTTTTCTTGATTACGTACCATGAAAGGCTCTCATCTAAGCCTTTCATGGTACGTCTCAATAGTTTTGACAGCTGCTGCTGCGTGTAAATCACCATGTTCAAGTTGTGAAACGTGGCGGAGAACAAAAAGAAAAGATCTTACAAATGAGCACAATGAAAGAAAGGACATTTCCTTGTTGGAAAGAAAAAAATACGTAAAACTGATACAAATCATTGCATGACTGAATTACCCCTACACCGTGCTTTCCTTTTCAATTTTCACCCGTCATCCACTTATAAATTTTACTTTCTGCTGAGCAGTATGAAAATTGTCCACTTGCAAGCACGTTCGAAATCTACCATGCATTAAAAGGGCATTGGTCTGAGCTTGTTGGTAAGGCTTCATTTGTTCGAAACAGCGCAAGGAATACGAGGAAACAGAAAGAAACAGACAGGACCAAGCGCTGAACTACCAACATTGCTTTTTATTTGTGCGAATACGAAGAAATACACTTGTTACATGAGGAAAGAGGTGGGTGGTTATTGAAAAAACGCGTGCGCCTTACCCTATACAGGGCAACAAATTAACGGTGCAGATAGCTAATCTGTCGGTTAACTAACGCTGTTGAAGGTGAACTGATACATGCTTCACCAACGTTATGCATTACGAAGACGTCATAAATTTCTCGGGCCACGTGAATCTCTGTTTCTGCTAACGATGCGCTTCAGCTAGAAAATCGGGGCTACACACAATGCTTGCTTTTGAAGTAATAATAATAATATTATCTCCGGTTTAACGTCCCAAAACCACGCTATGATTATGAGAGACGCCGTAGTGGAGGGCTCCGGAAATTTCGACCACCCGGGGTTCTTTAACTTGCACCTAAATCTAAGCACACGGGCCTCGAACATTTCCGCCTCCATCGAAAATGCAGCCGTAGCGGCATGGATTCGATCCCGCGACCTTCGGTTCAGCAGACGATTCGCCATTACCAATAGACGAACGTGGCTGGCTTGTTTTTTAGGCAGAATGAGCTTGGTGGTGTACCTGCTTATATCTACTGAGTTACATACATTCAGAGCCTTCATATGTTTGTTAGCGCTCATTATTTTGTTACAACATGAGTAAAGGGTGCTAAGAAGTCCTAAACGTTGTTTGATACATGCGTAGTCAGGTAGACCCTCGTCTACGGCGTTCATTGATAGTGGAAATGAATGTTGAACAAAAGTACAAAGAACACATAGACGTTGTTAAAAGGGACACACTTCCATTTATTGATGTCTTAAATACTTGCCTCCACTGTCACAAAACCAGTACTATAAAAAGGCTTTAGATGACAAGTCATTTACACGAGAATGAGTTGCTTGTTTACTGCGTACTTCCAAAACGTCTTGTTAGTTGTTATCGAAATAACCACGCGGTCTAAAGATACAAAGAATAAATGATGTCAATACTTTTTATTGATAATACTGATAAGAAAAAAAAGAGATGCCAAAAAGATTTACACTAAACTTGGGCTGGGACCTGGCATGACGTTTATGACATGTCATTGATTATCACACGTTTGTCGTGCATGCATCCACATACATTCTGGTACATACGATATCTGTTAAGCAAACACGACAGATGCACAAATTATACGTATATAGGATGACGTGTGAGCCGAGGAACGGATCCCACATGAAAGCAGGCACGAACAATTGTATGTTGCCTCTGTGACAGCGGCGGACCGTCGTAGCTACGCCTCGAGGTTCTGCGTAGCAATTGGCTTCTCCAATGTTGCTCAGCGTGCATTGATACACGCAGTGTGATCCATGGTGGGGGCAGAAATTGCGTGCGCAGCCATCTCACCGGTGTTGATGATGGCGAGACGTAGGCTGCCCCAAAAGTGTGACAGCGCTTCGCCAACCGCAATTTGGTTTGCCATTTATTTCGTAAGCATATGAAGTGCATGGTATGCATATCGGTGCCATCGACTGTGATTCATTTTCATCATAGAGGTAGGTCACGTAATGCACATAGCGGTATACAGAGTGACAATGAAATGACAACCATGGCACCACACTGGCAGTTTGTCAGGTATGATCAGACGTATATCAGATGAATACAGTGTTATTACTGGCATGACCTCGGAATAATGACGGTGGCAGATAGGCTTCATGTCGTGCCAGTTTTGGCGCGTGCACACTTATTAATCCGCGAAACGGCGTCAGTACAAAAAAGCATGGCTGATCCCTCCGTCATAGGTATCGGTATAACACGAAAGTGAAATGTATCTTCACAGATGTAGTTGAGCGTTTGTTGAGCATTCATATATCAGAGCTTGTCAATGTCTATTGGTGTTTAGCAGCTATAGCACCATCAAACACAAAGAAGGACGCGCGAAACGAACACACGACTACATTCAGGACGGGCGCACACTAACAACTCTCACAGTTGTTACTTTTTTTGTCTTTGAGCAGAGTTCTCCTTTCGCAAACGCGGCCACTGCAGGGAGCGAAGTGACCTTCGTGCGCTCCGTCACTTCCATGACCATGCGCTGCAAGGCAGAATACTGGAGGAGGCGCGCACGCATCGCAACGAGCGGGGCGACGACCATTAAAGCGCGCCCTTCGCGCCATCTCGTGGTGTTAGCGAGAACACGCTGAAGTGCGACCGAGCTCTGAGCACCGCCAGAGGTAAATTGTGTATATCAATAGCTCGCCGTTCGTGTGCTCGAGAACGTACGCTCTGTAACCGATTCGTTTAGCGCCCCGCGCCGTAGAGCGAGGGGGTTGCGTGTTCGATTCCCAGCGAAAGAATGTTTTCTTCAAGCTTTTTTCCTTTGTTATCTGTTAGTGTACGTTTTACAACGTCATATTCATGACGGAAATACGTCAGTGAAGCCTTCGGTGACCCTAACATAAAACACTTTCGTGCTCAAAAATTCCCCGACGATTTCGAAGCTGCCTTATGCGACTTCTGAGTGCAGTTGTTTAGGGTTTATATGTAGGTATTTGATATTTTATAGGTCTTTTGATTTGGCGATAAGGTGAGGCGCGACTTCCTCGCTAACCGGGAGACCGCGGAGGGCTTCCAACAACAGCCGCCGCACACACGCCTTCGTGTAGCGCTTTATTTTCATACATAGTATCGGTGGACACCCTCGCCTCATACATTAGTGATGACGTCTTTGGCGACCACACGACGCCGCTCGCTACTGTGGCGCCGCAAATGGCCGCCGCGTAACCTGTCGTTTTGGCACTTGTCGGTCCCTCCTGCTCACTCTCTCCACGGTATCGCGGTCTTTCCTCCACCGTTGCGCTCCACATTCTATCTCTTTCGCCCACGTTAGTTGTGCCGGTTACGACAACACTGACACCGAGCGAGGTGCAAAATTTAAGAGACCGCTAGAGCGTTTCCGCAACACAAAGTTGTCCCTTTGACCAAATCACGTCTTCTCCCAAGCCTCGCAGGACAACCCAATTTCTCGTGCCCGTGGGCGGGGACGCGTGGCGTTGCGCTGTCGCAAGAAGCGCGAGCAGGCACGAGACATTGCAGACGCTAACACAGCGGCTCGCTGCGTTCCGTGTTCTCTCTCTTTCGTCTTCATTCGCAATGTCGGTTACGCCGACGACGGTGACGCCGCTACACGCCTGAACTGGCGCGTAAGAGTTGCACTCTAAAACATAGGGGGATAGATAGATAGATAGATAGATAGATAGATAGATAGATAGATAGATAGATAGATAGATAGATAGATAGATAGATAGATAGATAGATAGATAGATAGATAGATAGATAGATAGATAGATAGATAGATAGATAGATAGAAAGAAAGACACGGTCAAGGCGCCTTTAGCTTGCTAAATTATGCTACGCCTTCAAAAGCGAAATCGAGAAGCCATGCCACAGCTATCATCTCGACATATTGTAGGCTTTTCCTGCAAAACACACTAAGGCGTGCCTGGAAAAAAATGAGCAGCGCGCAACAATAAGTGTGCAAGTACAGGTAAGGGCAGCCTGAGAAAGCGAAAAGAGGAAAAACCATTTTCGCTTTCTTTCTAAGTGTTCCATTACTGTTCTTTCTGCATGTACTGAAGTGCTTCACGCTGCTAATTTGCCCCATGAACGGAAGTCAGCGTCCCACGTTGCTATTCATATTAAGTAAATTAAGGCGCTATTGCGAATGTAAGCGTGGGAGCGGGGCAGCTATATGACAATAAAAACTACACGTTATTACGCCGTACCTAAAATGTTGACTGCCTATAACAAAAAGTTAGTGTCGCTGGAAAGCTCAAGCAATGAACGTGATAGTTATAAATTGAAATGCTATAAGAAGCGAGAGAGAGAGAGAGAGGAATGGAAAAACAGGGGGTATATACGAAGACTAGCCGATAATTCAATAAAAATCCGATGTAGCGTAGCCCTACAAAACGCTGTCATAAGGGAATATTGGGCTCCTGGGATTGATGTGTCTCTCGTCCTCTCTGTCACTTCAACACGAAGCAAGCAGCGAGAGCACAGCACATAGGAAGGTACGAGTCCTATAATGATCTCAGTCGAGTGAACACGAGCGTCAGTGCATGCGACTGCGCTCTTCTGATTATTGTTCGCAGTTGCGCTGCCCGAGCGACGCAGTGCCCTCCCCCCGGCACCCCTTAATGATCCTTACACCGACGAAGTCGGCTGGCGCATTTTATCTCTGCTTGATCCACGCCTATCTGCAGCCGTCTGAAGCTTTCCCTCGAAATTGAACATACGACGCGCGGCTCATGTGCTTGATGTTCAGGGAAGACATGGCATGCTCCTCTTACGTTTGGCTGACGACGCTGAATATGAGCCCTTTGATGGAGACCTCCTGCTCATTTCTGTAAATACTTTCGATACGAGGGAAGCTAGTACCGTCGAAATAGCATTCTTGGAGAAATATAAAGCACGTAATTGTTTACAGATGCTACCTGTTTCAAGAGCAGGTGCAGTCACCTCACACAGCACGCGATCGCTCCAATCGGTATCTCTAAACTGGCTCCTTGCGGAAATGCGAGATAATAGCGCAGGGTGAACAATGTGACCTATGCTGCTTCAGTATAGTGTCTGTGTCATTAAATGAAGTATACCAGAATCAATCCTCATTTCGGCGATAGCCGCTCGCTACATATGTTAATTTAGCGGTATAACTGTATAAACAAGTAGCTGTTATAGGGTAGATATGAATAAATCTTTTGGAAAAGAATTTCGTTAAAATGCTAGGGATATTGGCACCCACAGCGACGTGCATGCGCCGTCAGGAAGAAGATCTTTTTCTTAGAAATTCTTGGACGTGTCATTATTAATATTTCTCAAGTGGCGGCGCATTGTATGGGCATCCCTGTCATCAGGGAGCAATTTCCGGTTGCTTCCTTTTTTAGCCCGCTCGATCCCGTAGAATATGCTGCGCCTTCTTAATATGCTTCCTGCCCCTCCATTTCCACCATTTCCAGTCTAGTGATAGAACAACAGGGAGCTCAGCTAGTGGTAGGTATTCATTTTAAAAAGACAGGGCGTGCAAGCACGGATACAAGACAGAACCAAGACAACCACAAACGCCGTCTACAATTTGAAAAAAAAAAGGCGCCCAACAGCGGAAAAGAAGGTAGATTGAAAAATTTTTATGTGCATGCCCATTCATGAGCCGATACCTATCAATCCCGCACGCGTGGTCGTGTACGTGGTGATCTTCCTAAGCCCTCTGCGTTGAGGAAGGTTTCGGCCAAAGCGACAGAACGCTTTCCCACCGATTGAGGCGCAGAAATGAACTGGAGCACCTAAGAGGGAAGATAATGAGTCGTTTTCTTAGAGCTATCGTGGTCCTTTGTATAATCGGTTACAACCTATAATAATAATATCTGGGGTTTAACTCCCAACAACACGTTACAACTAAGAATAAATGTAAGCTCCGCCCATAGCCGTCGCTGCCCC
>NW_023616070.1:0-60001 GCF_013339695.2 Rhipicephalus sanguineus
GTCCGGAAAATGGTGTATACTGCCGTCTAGCAGGCAGCGGCTCCGACTGTCGCGCTATATCTCGGCCTAGCGGAGGGTCGCGCAAGGCGATACCTCTGGGCACGGCCACCTGGATCGGGGCGCGCGGCGCAAAAACCGCCGCGCGCCCCGATCCAGGTGGCCGTGCCTGCCGCGCGCCCCGATCCAGGTGGCCGTGCTCTGGGCAAGGGAAACCCGGCTCGCTTTTCACACCGTACTGGTCCGGCGTCCGCAAAAGCCGTGTGCGCAAAACCAAGTGACCTCCCACCGGACCTGACACCAGCGCCAACAACTGCAGCAGAAACCACTCGCAGCCGCGGAAAAGGAGAGGGGAATCCCCGCAGCAGAAAAGGTACTCCCGACTCGAAGGGAGCGCGCATCTTGTCCTCCACATCAGTTGGCCTTTAGAGGCAGTGTTGCAGCAGCATGCACAGTGGTCGTAGGCGTGCGCACAGGCGGGGGGGGGGGGGGTGGCAGGGGGGGGTGCCCCTTCTAGTCACTTTATTATTTTTTTAGGGGCGTAGCTCCTCTTAGTCTAACCTTGTCACGTCTCCGTTGTCCGGCGTCAACGGCAGTATCTCTGTCCGGCGTAAACGGCAGATGGCGCTGTCTCATAGAAGTACAAAACTGCAGTTCAGGGACGATATTCTAGATGCCGCTGTACACAATCCGTGTTGTCATCACCATTTCTCGTCTCATTTCCTAGATGGCGTTGGTCCAATAGAATTGTATGCAATATGGCGCTTGTGTGAATCGACACTAGATAGCGCTAGAAGTGCCGCTGCTAGTAAGGTCCCTATATTTATAAAGGTAGCGACAATTACACGCGCGCCCTCTTGAGGGGTCCAAGGAGCAGCGATAGCAGACGACGCGCCGCTCGCTCCCGTGCATATTGCGGGCGCCTGAAACCGAACTCGGTGCTCGCTTGAACCGCTAAATTATTAATATTTGTGGCTTAAGATGCTCATCAGTTATCAAACTACAGGGACAATAACTTTAACGAGCACGGAGAACGTTAAATATTGAAATAAAACGCGTGCGTTTCCGAAGCAGGTTCCGAGCGGGTTCCCCACAGCAGCAATCATGCAGGGCATTTATTTTATTTTTTTTTGCATATCTTGACATTCAGCGTAGCTTGAAGAACAGGTGGTGTTTGGGTGAGTTAAAAATGCTTGTTTTCTAGCTCGAATAAAATAGGCAGGTAGTCAGCGTACTGGTACTTTCGGAAACTTCATCGGGCACCTACCGCTCTTGTATTGCGTAGCGCAAAATACGCGCTATTATTGGTTTGACTGTGTTTGTCAGTGTTCGGAAGTCTTCCCACGGTTACACGGTATTTTTAACTAAGCTTATTTTGTTTATACTCTAAGAGGTTTACTTAGGAGAAGAGGGGATATTCCTCATGCATTCCTCCCTTAGGCGAAGGGCTGATATTCCTCAAATTCAGTTGCACTGCATTTTAGGAATATCAGCAACTTGAGTACCTTTCAAGATCTAGGAAATATAGCATGCCCACTAGTGCCTCGCCCATTTTAATGTTTAACTGTTTTTAACAACGTGCATTTATCCAAATCCGTCCCCCTTTTACAACCCCCACTGCCCCGTGTCCCGCAGATATAAAGGTACGTTGCAATGTTACCCAATGTAATTTCAAATAAATTTGGGGTATGTATACACGTACAGGCCCTAAAATATATGGCATATATGGCATCTATGGTTTCAGTCTTTTTCTCCCAGCGTCTTGCAATATTATTTATTCGAACATGTCAATAGCATTCTGGTCCTCTAGGGAAAACATCACGCGGAATGCTTCAACAAAGAAGTCTTAATCGATCTCGCACACAACAGTGCGGCAAAACACGGCAAGGTGTGGCAAAAAACTAATGCCAAATGCTCATTTCCCTGTAGTGTTGAAGCCACCTCGGTGAGAAAAACAAAGGCAGCTTTATTGGGTTCCGAGCAATTTATTGTTAGAGACACGGGGCGTGACTCTCCATTGACTACTGCGCACAAATCTACGGCATAAAGAATGCCGAAGCAATAATAGCGTTGCTAAGATAATGCTCATGCATATGCACGAACAAAAGCACGCCGGCCAGGCAAAAGGCTGCTTGAAGTTATAACCATTACAAAATAACTTACTTCGCATTTCCGGGTGTTTTCTGTGGGCGCAAATTTCTTGCGACTGATTTTGTTAGGCCTTCCTTCAGCTTATATTTTTGTCACCGCGAGGAACGAAAAAAAAAAAGAAAAACTTTTTTCTGTCCTCCGCGCGGGGCGGCAACCGAAGGCATAGAGACCCGACATACTAGCACGCCACGATTCAAACATTAAATTCAAACGCGGACTTACTGCGTCCACTCAACTTCAGGTACATAAACGCTTCTAGATTGCAACAACAATGCGACAGAGGCGCGTGAAGTACTCTCTACTTGCTAAAATCGCCACACTCCAAGCTAGAAAACACAGTGATCCGTACCTATCGCCGGCACAGCGCTGCCGCCGCTGGACCCTTTAGGCGGGGCGCGAAGGCGAGAAGATCACGTGACGCACACCGGCCTATCGCAGGGCGCGGCGGCTGGATCAAGACCTTTCGCTACTTTTGAAAAATAGAGGGACTTTACGCTGCTAGAAGCAGCTAGAAGTGCGCTAGAAGTGCCGCTAGAAGTGCCGCTGGGTTGGGTCAAGAGCAGCGCCGGGTGGACGGACGTGTTTTTCGTGGGCTCCGGAATGACAGCGTCAGATAAGTTTTTTTTTTTGCATGATTCGAGCTTGTTCTTTTAGTTATATGAGTACATAAGCCACTAGATTGAAGCTTAATAGGGCTTACAATTTTGTACTGTTTCCTGTGTGACAGTCGCCTGGGTCCCTTTTTTTGTTGTTGTTGTTCGTTCACCACGTGGCTGAAAGGCACACATGTGCTTTGAAGTATAGCATACTTGCGGAGTTTTGTGATACCATTTGACTTTAAGTGTATCTAATCCGCCGTGTGAACGATCTAGCCATGGTCAAAAAGACCGTAAAGCGTACAGGGTGCGGAATGGGATGGAAGGTTTGTACGGATGAGAAGACAGAGGGAGCTGACGCCAAGTGTAAGCAATGCGAGTTAGAGGCGAAAATGGAAATAATGATGGCTGCCCAGAATGAGCTCATGGTAAGAATCGCCGAGCTGGAGATTGCGTTGGCGACAGAGCGGGAAAAAACGATGGCTATGGGGGAAAGGCTTAAGTCAGCCGAGGAGGGGTTAGCAAAGGTAGTCAAGGTGAATCAGGAAGCAAGCGACAGCGGGAACAGCGGAGCATCGACCCCAACAGTGGTAGACGCGAAGGGGGAAACATGTTTGGAAAAGACAGGTGCAAGGGTCACAGGACCCAGCTTCCGCGAAGTAGTTTTGGGAAGGGGAGGGGACAAAGCAGCAGTGGCACGCGCTAATAACCGAGGCAGTGGCCAGGTGCGGGACGGTACAGCAGAAGAGTCGGAGCACGTGATAATCGCCGGGGACTTGAATTTAGTTAGATGCGAAGAAGCACTCAAGGAAAGGGTGAGAGGCGACAAACGAGTTTTAATAGGGAAGTTTCCGGGACATAGACTGGGATCAGTGATGAGACAAGCTAGCGCAAAACTCGCAACTAAGGCTAATGGACGTAACCTCGTGATAATCGCGGGAGGTCTAAACGACGTCTTGAATGAAGAATCAGCCGAACTAGCGACCACATTGGCGAAAGGGGTCGATGACATGCGCGCCATTTTCCCTCAGGTGCAGATAGTGGTATGCACAATACCGGAAGTACCAGTGAGGAATATCAACTTGCAAAGAGCGGTTGTCGACGCAAACCAAGAGATATGGCGAATTAGTCGAGAGAAGGGCTTCGAGGTAGTGGATATAAACAGGGAGGTGCACAGGTGGGGCGGTTTCCAAAGAGGCAGAATTCACTTCGATAAGAGGCTTGGTCATGAGGTGGGTTGGCGACTGGCAGGACGCACAGTAGCTTTTTTGGGGGGCACGCGGGCCCTTCGGTGCCCAGGGTAGCTTGTAATGAGGAAAACAACCAGGGGGACTCTTTGACAGGCAGTATAGCGAAAAACCAGAGAAAAGGTAAAAGAAGGGAGAAGGCGCGTGTTGCAATTAGTTACATAAACATGCAGGGTGGCAGAAAAAAGGCAAAATGGTTAGAGATTGAGGAGCAGTTAAGCAAGGAACAGATAGGTGTTTATGCGGTTACAGAAACACACCTTAGAGACTTGGAAGAGCCACCACATATTGACAATTATATTTGGGAAGGATGTAACAGGATCACATCAGAAAGGAGAGGTGGGGGTGTTGGAATGCTAATCCATAGCAGAACAAAATTGGATAGAGTGAAACAAACGTGTTCAGAGCACATGTGGGTTTTGGGCACAGTAGGTGGAAAGAAAACGTGGCTAGGTGTAGCTTACTTGTGGACGGGGAATAACTGCAGAGAAAAGAATCTGGAGATAGTGAAATGCATAAGCACCGATATTAAAGAATTTGGTCATGATGCCGAGATAATCCTTCTAGGGGACATGAACGCTCACATTCATGACCTTGACGGATATTCAGACACCAATGGCAAGTTATTGCTAGATCTCTGCGAGCAACATAGTCTTGAGATAGTTAACGTGGGGCCTAAGTGTGAGGGGCAGATCACGTGGGAAGTCGGAAACCGGCAATCGAGCATTGATTATTGTCTCATGACAGAAGGAATATATGACAAACATAGAGAGATGGGAATAGACGAGGAAGGCATTAACAGCTTGGGTAGTGATCATAAACGCATAATATTATATATGGGATATAAAACTGATAATAAGAACATAGAATCAAAGTTTGGCAGCTTGTATCTAAATGACAAACAAATAACAAATATAGCCGCAAGAGTCGAGGAAGAAGTAGACGAACTACCAGGTAAAGACTGGAAGTATAGTGAGCTGCTACATATAATCACAAAAGAAATGGAAAAAGAGAAGAAAACGATTTGTTGGAAAGGAAAGAGAAAGCCAAAAAGTTGGTGGAACAAAGAAATCCGGGAGGCGATCGAGAAGCGACGTGAGGCATCACGGGAGCACAGACAAGCAAAAAAGGAGAAGCGGCCACAGGACGAAGTCAACCAAATATGGGAAATATATTTAGAGCAAAAATCCATTGTGCAGAAATTAGTCGAGGCAAAAATTAAAGGTGAAAGTGAACGCTGGATGACAGAGATTCGCGAAAAGAAGAAGGCCGCGCCTAGGATATTCTGGAGCCACCTAAAAGCGCTGGGTAGGAAGTCTGTCACAATGCAACAACAGTATGGTAGATGAAGGAGGAAATCAATTGGAAGGGTATGAAGCGCTAGGTTACATCCGAAAGATAACAGCCGATTCGTTTAAAAAGGTCGCCCAGGGGATTCCCCCGGTGAGTAAAAGTACGCAAAGGAGTACAACCGACGAAGATGTTGTACTAGAGAATTTCAATTGGAAGAAAGCCGAAGGAAAAATTCCTAAGCGCACTACACCGGGCTTAGATGGGGTTCCCGTCAGCCTCATTAACGAACTCGGACATAACACTAAAGAAGCACTGCTGAAAGCCGTAGAAAAGTGCTTACAGGAGAGGGAAATACCAGACAGTTGGCGAAAAAGTAGAATGAACTTAATATATAAAGGCAGGGGAGAAAAGGATAACATTCGATCGTATAGACCGCTAACCATTACATCGGTGCTATATAGGTTGGCGATGCAGGCAGTAAATTAAAAATAGAAGCGTGGGTGGAACAAAATGATATTTTGGGAGAACTTCAGAATGGATTTCGAATCGACAGGCGGTTAGACGATAATCTGTTTGTTCTTACTCAGTGTATAGAAATATCGAAAATAGAAAACAGGCCCTTATACGTAGCTTATCTAGATATTACCGGGGCGTATGACAACGTTAATCAGGAAATTTTGTGGGATATACTGGAAGAAGTGGGCATAGGTGACGACTGTATACAGCTTTTGAGGGAAATATACCGAGAAAATACAGTTTGTATAGAATGGGAAGGAATAAGTAGCAAGGACAGCGTTGAAATTAGCAAGGGGCTGAGACAGGGATGTCCTTTGTCCCCGCTGTTATTCATGCTGTACATGGTGAGGATGGAAAAAGCGCTAGAAGGTAGCAACATTGGATTTAATTTGTCACACAAACAGGTCGGCACGATGGTTGAGCAGAAGCTTCCAGGTCTATTTTATGCTGATGATATTGTCTTATTTGCGGACAGTCAAGATGATATACAGCGACTGGCAGATATATGCGGAAGGGAATGTGAGGCTCTAGGACTAGAATTTAGTGCAACAAAATGTGGATTGATGGTATTCAATGATCAAGAAGACCATGCGGTCTTTATACAGGGCCAAAAAATACCGAGGGTAAGCGAGTACAAGTACCTCGGAGTATGGGTAAATGAGGGGGATAGATATATGGAGGTACAAGAGAAAGCATCGGTAGCAAAGGGAAAGAGGAATGCTGCAATTATGAAGCACAGAGCTTTATGGGGGTACAATAGGTACGAGGTGCTTCGAGGGCTGTGGAAGGGTGTGATGGTCCCGGGGCTTACATTTGGGAACTCAGTGGTGTGCATGAAGTCAGAGGTACAATCAGGAATGGATGTAAATCAAAGGACGGTGGGCCGCCTCGCGTTGGGCGCTCACGGGAAGACGACAAATGAGGCTGTAAAGGGTGATATGGGCTGGACAGGCTTTGAAGTGCGGGAAGCTCAGAGCAAAATGAGATTCGAAGAGAGGCTGAGGAAAATGAAGAAGAGTAGATGGGCAGAGAAGGTTTTGAGGTATTTGTATAGAAAAAGTGTTGACACGCAGTGGAGAAAAAGAACTAGGAGGCTCACCAGTAAATATACGGCTAGCAGTGCGGGCGATATGGCAACAAGGAGCATTAAGCGGAAGGTCAGAGAGGCGGAGAGGACTTATTGGATGGCAGCGGTGGAAAAGAAGCCGGCTCTGAGTAACTACCGAAAGGGAAAAAAGGAAATAAGGAGGGAAAGGTTTTATGATAATTCAAGGGGAAGCGCTTTACTGTTTGAAGCAAGGTCGGGCTGCCTTAGAACGCGTAGTTATAAAGCGAGATTCAGTAACGAAGAAGAACAATGTACATGCTGCGGGGGAACTAAGGAAACGATGGAACATGTACTGATTGAATGTGGCGATATTCACCCAGGTATACGTGTGGGCACGAGTCTACATGAAGCCTTGGGTTTTAGGGACAACAATGGAAAGCTGAACATGTCCGCGATAGAAATAAGTAAGAGACGGTTAGAGTATTGGTGGCAGAAAAGTAGAGATAAAGAACAAAAATAATAATGGGATAATAAGGTCATTCTGCCTTAAGAGGCAGAGAGATAGACCGTGAATTTGTATTTTTTGGTATAATAACATAGATTTAATCAATGTAGATAAGGTATTAGGCCAACATGAAACAAGGAAGCTTTTTTTTTTTCCGAGCCTGGTGGCAGACATGTCACCGCCCCGTTACAAAGGGGACGCTCATAGCATCCATCCATCCATCCGTATAGAGTCACTGGAAAATTTCAGAGTACCGCAAAGGTAGGCTGCACGCGGGCAACATTGGGCGGCCGCGGCCATTTCCCTTCCGGACTGTCCGGTGCGTTGGTAGCCTGTGTTGAAAAGTGACCGATCTTTTCGCCTCGATGCCTTGTTACGCCCGGCTTAACTGCAATACGTGTGTGTGTGTTTCTTCAAAAGGATATCAGAAGTGATTTCGAGTCATCGACAATCATGAATCGACTGCGCGGTAAGCGGTGTAGCTAATGAAACGTGCGGCGAATGTTGCCATGTGCTCACGAACTCTATTCGTAGCTTCATCTGTCTCTTTTCGTTTCACGGCCGGGTGTGTTCGCAAGGTCCGGAGCTGTATAGTTGCATTAGCGTAATGACCGTGCGAGATGCCATTTATTTCGACACCTGGTGAATGTTGACTGTTTGCACTAGCTTTGCAGTCGGTGTTCAGGTTCATTTCATAGCAGGCACGTAGGCAAGGGGGGGGCCCGGGGGGCCCGGCCCCCCCCCCCCCGAAATTCGTCCAGCCTTTTATATTCCCGGGCAACTTTTTTTCTTTTTGCCATGAGAAGACATTCTTTTCGAATAATTAGGCCTTGGGCCCCCCCCCCCCCCCGAAAAAAAATTCTGGCTACGTGCCTGCTTCATAGCGCATTCGAGAACGTTATCGAACATCGAGAACATTCAGCATTGCGTCCTTCGACTGATCGCTGACGCATACCTTACTTGCGCACCATGCTTGCTGTTGAGCTGGGTGTTATATGTAATAGAAGTGGTGTGTGTACGGTAAGTGGAAGTTGTGCGTGAAGTATTTGTCTCGGTGCGGAATGCCAACAGCCGAACGCACGGGCGAATCGGCGTGCGGTAGGTAAGGGGCATCTTATTTTGCGAATACGTTGTCATTTTCTAACAGATACGTAGAAAATAGGAAATCAAAAATGATTGACGTCACTACTCAGTTGTTTCATGTCCTATTTTTTTTGTCTCCTTAATATTCCCAACTTGCAGTGCATTTGCAAATATTTTGTTGTGCTCCTACAAAGTTTTTTTTTTTTGGGCGTTGCCAGGGCGTAAACAGCTGGGGTTCGGTTTCTGCAGTGCTTTTAATTTGAACTTTTTTTTCGTAATGCACTCTTGTGAAAACTTCCTCGGCACAGTGCTTTATGTTATTTTGATCAGAAATAGCACATACCGGAAACTTTTAACGTGCATGCTACTGCAACACATTATGTATATAGAGCTAGGGCTCGCATGAAATCGATTCCCTCAATGTGTGGGAGGATAAACCGATTTTAAATGCGAAGCATTTCTTAGCGAACCTCAAGCACTTTGGCCGTTTCTATCTACGTATCTATCTATCTATCTATCTATCTATCTATCTATCTATCTATCTATCTATCTATCTATCTATCTATCTATCTATCTATCTATCTATCTATCTATCTATCTATCTATCTATCTATCTATCTATCTATCTATCTATCTATCTATCTATCTATCTATCTATCTATCTATCTATCTATCTATCTATCTATCTATCTATCTATCTATCTATCTATCTATCTATCTATCTATCTATCTAGCCGCCTACGTCTGGGTGCTCTCCTGGTCGTCTCCATAACTTGTAACATACCAAAATTGGCATAGCAGGGGATCAGTGTATGACGAACACGATTCACTGGTCGTGACATGAATAACGCAAAATACCTGTCGCTTACGTCATGAAACCCTTTCTCTCAGTCACGTGTGGCACATACCCGTAAACCAGAGTTAATATTATGCGGGTATGTGCTACAGGTGATACAGAGTCTCAACCAACACAGTAACGGCGAAAACACACATTGACACGCAAGGAAAGTGATAATAATAATAATAATAATAATAATAATAATAATAATAATTGTTGCGGTTTTATGTCCGAAAGCGACGATATGATATGAGAGACGCCGTAGCGAAGGACTCCGCAAATTTTGACCATCGGGTACTCTTTAACGTGTACCGAGATCGCACAGAACACGGGCATTCAGCATTTTGCCTCCATCGAATTGCGACCGCCGCGGCCGGGATCAAACCCGAGACCTTCGGGTCAGCAGCCGAACATCTTAACCGCTAGACCGCACGCAAGAAAAGTGAGGAAACTGAAGACAGAACACCCCTAGAAGACTCTCAACTACCACCCACTCGTCCACGTGGTCCGCAACGTGCACCGCGTGGATTATGAAAAAACTGGCGGCAATGCGTCCGACAATAAATATGCGGAGAGTACCAGGCCTCTCACCATTAACGGTGACTTCAACATTGATTTATCAAGACGCAACAACTCTTGGTCCTTATACTGCGTGAAACACGGATTGGATGTGGAGAGGGCATCAGAAGACCTCGCTGCCACGTCCACGACAGGAGGCATCATAGATCATTTCATCGTAAGAGGCATCCAGGATTTCCACCAGCTGCACTATACCTCGCACTTCACTACACTTAGACTCCTCAAAGCCGCTATCACGAACGGATCCGATTAACAAGTCCCGTCCAGCTGCTGGTGCTGACTGATCACGGTGATGATGACCTTGTTCAAGAACTATCAAGAACCCCTACTACCATAGGTCGGCAAACTCACTCATGAGTCGACTCACCCGGACTCACTCAGACTCATATCGAGACGTGAGTCTGAGTCTGAGTGAGTCCGGGTGAGTATAGTTTCTGTGAGTATTGGTCCGAGTGAGTTCTGTTGGGAAAAATTTTGGTGAGCCTGAGTCCGAGTGAGTCCGGTTAAGGAAAATTTTGGTGAGTCCGAGTCCGAGTGAGCCCTAAGGGCAAAATATATTTCTTGAGCGAGTCTGAGTTAGCTCGATATTTTTTGCCGACCTATGGTCCTATCTACTCAACTTCAGCACGACTATCAGCCTTATGTCAGCTCACGTTTATACTCACGTATAGTCCCACATACTTCAACTCGCTACCGTTCATACGTCAGCTCAATATTTATTGATCAGAGGGGTGAGTTGAGAAGGGGGAGGGGGAGGATGTGACTTGACCTCCCCCCTGTAAACTTTTTCACGGGAAGTTACTGGTAAAAATATCTCGTGTGAGTCATCTCTTTCAATAAAAAGGTCCTTATTGAACTGCAAACTCAGACAACTCGTATTTGAAGGTACGAAATCAAAAGGTGCTAAGTAGCGCTCCGATTATGCGAGATATTGGCGTTAAAGAGCATTGACATTATGGTAGAAAAAGGTTAATTATAGGCAAACGGACTCATGAGTCGACTCACTCAGACTCAGATCGAGCCGTGAGTCTGAGTCTGAGTGAGTTCGAGTGAATTATGTTTTGGGGAGTCTGAGTCCAAGTGAGTCCGGTTGAGAAAAATTATAGTGAGTCTGAGTCCGAGTGAGTCCGGATGAAGAAAAGTTTGGTGAGTCTGAGTCCGAGTGAGCTCTAATGGTAAGATATGTTTCGTGAGTGAGTCTGAGTAGAGTGAGCTCCACATTTTTTGCCGACCTGTGCCTACTACACATACACACGGGTTCGTGAAATGTGCGTGCGTTCTCCGTCATAAAGGAAAAATATAAGCATAAAAACTGTAACTGTGACTGTAACGTACGAGCAGTGCGCCTGCGCGTGCCACTCGGCCGTGTATTTATCTAGGGAAGCTTTCCTGAATGAAGCTTAGTTGCGAGTAACGCCTGTCCTGTGCATATGTGTTCCTTCTTTGTCATGTTCGGATTCGCGCTATCCGGTATTGAAGAATATAAGCACTGCATATCAGCTTACCGCGTCTGCCATCGTTACGCAACTGTAAACAGCTGGTTATATAATACTTATGCGACTCTTCAACGTACGAGTGTGCGTATACCACTTCCATATTTCTCTAGCGTCATTCCGTAACGGTTTGCTCAATGTGAAAAATTACGCCAAAGTCACCGTCTCGCGCATGCTTCGCATAACATCGATTCCCACGGTATGTGGGATCTGCCGAATTTTTTTTTGTTTTTTCTTTTTCTGTGACCATTTCTCACCCACTAAACAGTATTGTAAGGGTACGCTCGGCGCAATGCAGTATTAGCAACATTTTTTTTGAAAAAAATAAAATACGCTTAAGTTTATCAACAGTTCCACGCTTCAGTTTTGCGCTGTGGCAAATGATCATGCGACAATTGCCTTCGAGGTATACAGTAAACAGTTATTACTTTAATAAGTCTTCGATTTCGCTTTCGTGCGTGACACGCTTATAACTCAAATACATGCACAATCTGTTGAACAGATCGAGATATAAACAGCCGAACAAATAGAAAGGTATGTAGTATGTAGTTTTCAATATCGCTGAACATAGCGAACCGATAAGGTGAAGTATCCTGTTGCATGAGAGCTTTTCCAGCAAAGTTTGTGTAGTTCACTGCAGAAAGGAGTGTTCTTCGAGGGGGGTGAATTCATTCCGCGGCCAACTATGCAGCCACGTAGAACGACGCTCTTTGACGTTAATGTTTCCCACACGGAATGCAAAAATATACGAAATACCCGGAGTAGCTCACCAGCAACGTTCGGTTACTGGTGAGCTATTCTCTGGCATCTGCATGACGTGTTTAAAAAAGCGACGAAGTACTTCTAGGGACCGTGGTACTGCTAAATGTCCGGCCGCGCTCTGCATTCAACGCGCCTGCACCCAAAGCGCTTGGAAGGGGTATGGCGGCGAGAGGTCACGTGATGCAAGCAAGCCAATCGCGTTGGCGGCGGCGCGCGGAAAACAGATGCGATACTCTGAATTTTTCTAGTGACTCTATTCTAGTACACCATATTCGCGCGAAAGGGAAGTCTTCCTCTTGTTCTTCGAGCGCCTTGATGATGGTAATAACGCAGGCAAAACCACATATAGCATAGCCAACTGTAGCATGCGGCGCTCACTCCACTCCGGCGCGTGCTGTCGTTTGATAGGAGACCGCTAGAGGGCCACAACTGCGCGCTTCCTCTCACTTTCGACAGTATTTCATAGAAGTCACCGTTTTTCACGCTAATAACACACGCAAGTTTCGATACATCATGTAAACATGAGGGAAAGGGAAGAGGAAGGGATAGAGGTGGGCCGAAATCGGAGGGGAGCGGGAAGAGGGGAGGGGAGCAGCAGGGGCAGTACCATACTGCCTCTGCTCGGGCATCTAAATGTTCTTTTATTTTTTTCCCTAAGTCAGCAGGATAAACTCATGGTGCAGTCAAGGAGAGGGCAACGCCATAAAGAAGAAGCTGTGGAGCAGCGGGTGAAAAGGAAATAAACAAGGAGACAAGCAAGAAATGTGTCAGTCAAGAGCGTAAAGAAATATGTAACCCCTATAAGAACATAGATCTTCGCTGTCTGGGTACGTTCTCGTAGCTGGGGTGGCGCTAGATGGTAGGATTTAACTTTCTTTTAGATGGAAGCATCTTATAGCGGAGTTCAATCCGGTGGTGGTGGTGGTGTGCCGCGTGACCACCCTTACTGCGCATGCGCAAGCCTTCTCCACTTCCCCTCTCCACTCCCTCTCTCCCCTTTCCCTCTCCACGTCACCTCTCCCCTTCCCTTTCCCCCCTCTCATTTCCCGTGCCGTGTCATGACTAATAGGCCCCAGCAACACATTGCCGCAAAAAAAAAAAAAAAAAACGCGCGGCCGAAATTTTTGTGTCAGTACCTCTTTAGCATTTTAAATTGTAAAGCACAAACCAATCCGTACGTGAAAAGGGCTTTTCCGGAAAGGCAGCGAAATTGAAGATGGTGGCAGGAAAGTTTTCACCACAGAAAAGAATTGAGGCAGCTTCCCACTCTAGTGGTGCCAAGCCTGAAGCAACAGTGCAGTTGGGCGGCCTTCCTTGTTTCTCTTTATTTAAGGCGAAAGCCTTAATTGCCTCTTCAAACGCGAAATTTGACTGTCGGCGTTGGCGTCCCGCGGCGTCGGGGACGAGTGACGCAAAAATCATGTGATGACGTCACAATATGGCGTCACCATGACGTCACAAATTCTGCTTGACGTTACCTTCGTTGACGTGACGTCACATGATGCCGTCATGACATCATATCCTAGCTTGGTCAAAAGTGGGCAGATCACAGAGGCAGTGCAAAACCACGCGAGGTGCCTTCGATCCTGGAGGCAATGCAAAAACCACGTTATGTGCACAAAGCTTTCGGAGGGTGGCGCGGGGCCAGATCAATACACCGACTGGGAAGAAGAAGAAGGTGGATTTCACCTTTGAGTCGTCTTAAGTTAATACATAAGGGACCCTGTCAGTTTCTCTCTCTTTCTTTCTTCCTAAATTTCTCTTTCTCTCTGTTTTTTGTGTCTTTTTTGTCTCTGTTTCCATTTCTTTTTTCTCTCGCTTTCTCGCTCTTTCTATCTGTTTTCTCCGTTCCCTTTCTTTCTGTCTCTCTATCGCGTCCTCTTTTTTCCTATATCTTTCTCTGTCTCTCTATTTCTTTCTCTCTCTATCTCTGCTTATCTCTCTTTCTTTCTTTAGCTCTCTTGCTCTCTGTTTTCTCTGTCTCTGCTTTGTGTGTGTTTCTTTCTATCTTTTTCTCGCTCTGTGTATTTCTTTTTTGTATTTCTATCTTTCTTCTCTCTCATTATTTCTATTGCCCTTTCTTTCCTTCTTTCTTTCTTTCCTTCCCTCTCTCTGTACTTGTTCTCCCGCCCATCTGAGTTATTGAATCCCAAGCAGGACAAATTGGTGAAGTGGGAGAGCGCTCGCCGGGCGCACGTGTTCGGAGAGGTAAGCACATGAAAAAGAGGACGAAGAGAGCTCGCCCCGTTTATGATGACGATAATGTCTTGTCGTGTATCCACGGAGTTTTGGCGAGCTTAATCAGCTCCGCTGTAAAAATGGAGTGCATGTGGACTTGCTCAGAAGTCTTACTGATATTGTTCTGGCCACGGTGCATTACAACGACGGCTCAAAAAATTCACAGCATATCCACGGGTGAATGATGTAGAGCTTGGGCGAAGCTCCTGAAGCAATCATGGCTACACCATGAAATCTTCAGTGGTTTCGCCCAGCAGTAATCAAAGCGATAGCCCAGTGCATCATCAGAGACGTGACAAACACTGTATATATTTATACAAGAAATCTTATTAATCGTAAGTGGTAGCTAGACGTGGCTTCTGTTCCCCCTTCATCATAACGGCTTTATGGTCGGTGAAGTGATGTATCGGTGATTGGTCGTAGTGGGATGTTTGCAAAGACGAAGTAGTGGGCAGTTTGCAAAGGTGGCTTCCGTTCCCCCTTCATTATAACGGCTTTATGGTCGGTGAAATAATGGATCGGTGATGGATCGTAGTGGGATGTTTGCAAAGACGAAGTAGTGGGCAGTTTGCAAAGGATCGGTGATGGGCCGGTTACGCCTTACGCCGGACACCGGACGCGTGACAAGGTTAGACTAAAAGGAGCTTCGCCCCTAAAACACAAGGAAGGCAATGGCAACGCAATCTGGCCCTGGGAATCAAGGTACATGCATGCTAGTGGAATGCATGCTGCGGCGGCGTCGCGCCCGTCGGAAGCGGCACGCTGTTCACATTGGCGGCATGTTGCCGGCGCGAGTCACGTGACACACGTTGATGTCTCGAGGCGCTTGCGCCCGCCGGCGTATGCCGGTTCGCGGCTTCTCCCCGACAGACGGAAATGGGTGGCGCGGGTGAGGAGAACAATGTCCCGTTGCTATTACGACGCCCGTGTGAGGAGAAAGAGGAGAAAAAATTGCGGGCAGTTTGCACTAAGTCGCGCAAAGCATGGCACAGCAAAGCACAGACCCGTCGCTGCTCGTACTCCCCATCGACCGACACGCCAGCTTCGAAATGCGCGGCTTCCTCCTCGGGAGTGCGCAACCAGTCTATGCACTTTTGAACGGAGGTTGTGCGCAATGTCTCCGTCGGTGGGCGTGGCTTCGCTACTGCGCATGCGCGGCTTGGCCAGGTGGAGCAATATCTGGTCGCCAGACGATCCAATCCTTGCTTCCTCTTTCTTTCTATCTTTTCTCTCTTTCTACTTTGTCTCTCTTTCGTTTATGGTCTCTCTGTCTCTCTTTTTCTTTCTGCACTTCTTTCTCTCTTTCTCATTTTTTCTGTGCTACATTTTACTCTCTCTCCTCCTCCTTTCCATCCTCCTCACCATCACATTTCTCCTCCTCACGCTAACTTCTCTTTCCCACCCCCTTGCTACGCTATATTATACAAAGTTTTGCTGCGCTCTGCTAGCGTGCCTGGATAGCAGAGTGGTTAGGACGCTCTCCTTCGGATCGAGGGTACGCGGGTTTGAATCCCGCCTTGCGAACAATTTTTTTCGGCTGGAATTCTTCTCTTTTTATTTCTTCATATATTTCTTTCCCTCTCTCTCTTTCTTTTTCTCTTTCTTTTTTTCTGTCTCTGTACTCGTTCTCAGGTAGCCGCGCAGTGGCACATACCCGTTAAGATGATGATACTTTTCTGCGATTGACTCACAAGGGACGATTTGCAAAACAGCTTCGCTGTTAAAAGCGGGCACTGAATGGTGGCTGGCTTGCGCGGCAGCCGGCGGCAGCTACGAAAATAGGTCAGGGATCGATTTGGTCGGCGGCAGAGAAACGTTGACGCTCCATGGGAGAAAGCAATCGGCGCCTCGCGAGCGGTGAATGGCGCGCGGGACAGTGCCGCGCAGCCAGTGTGTTCGTACTGTGCCGTGGAGGTACTTCCGACGATAGGACAACACAACAGCTCTAAGCAACACAAATCCCATAGGTTTTACTTTTGCTTACTAAGTAATCGTAAGCACCACCATGAAATACAGATCTCAAGGCCACGCTCTTGCTCGCGGGACCCTGAAAATAACCATGGGTGTCTTGTGCTAAGTTCTGAGTGCGATTATTATGCGGGAAAAAGTGCCAATTTTAATGAGAAATTTCAGGCGCTTAGGTTTAGGGCTCATCAGAATTGGATGGGATTCATGAAGGCCAGTGTTCCATGGACGCGGTGCGTGATCGGGATGCGGAGCGGTAGAGGGTAAAGGGTGGACGGGGTTGGGGAGGGGGGGGGGGGGAGCGCTTTTTTTGAGTGGCGTGGGCGCATTTGAAATTGGCAGGGAAAGTGGAGGGGGAATTTCGCGGTATATCTACTGTTAAGAAAGTGAAATCGAGAACCACCCGTTTGTAGCACGAAGCCACAAGGGAATCCATACGGATTTCTCAGAAATACGCATGGATTTTCGTATGGATTTCCGCGGCTTCGTGCTACAAACGTATAATTCTCGATTTCCCTTTATTAACCCTTCTGCCGCCTTGTGCGGTTCGCAGAACAGATTTGCAATAATATATTTACTGTTGTACCTATATTTCTTACAAACATACACACATGCAGAAACAATGATACAAAACATCATGAAACAAACCTTTTTATCGATCGGAAATCGCGAATTTTGGCACCATTTATAAGTGGCCTGCAGCACTCATTCGCACTCGACAGGACACGGCTTTTCTACGCACAGTGTGTATTACGTTTTAGTAATGAAATAAAAAAGTCATAGTTTCGCCATAACGGTGCAGCAATGAATGCGATAGCAACAAATTGGAATGTAATGCGAAGAACGGAAAGCAGCTGAAAATTTCCAGCACGTCGCTCAAGCGCAAAGGAGGCATGAAAAGCACACACACAGGACAAGCGCGAACTATCAAGTGTCACAGCACGACACTTAAAGCGCGCTGCTCAAACATAAGAAGGACGCACGAAACGAACGCTCAGGTATACACGGACGAGCGCGAACTAAGAACTGCCAGAGTTGTTACGTCTTTCTACTTGAACAGCGTGCTCCTTTCGCAAACGAGGCCGCTGTAGTGAGCGAAGTGACATTCGTACGCTCTGTACCTTCAGCGCGGACATCGCAGTGAAAGGACAACACATACAACACCCCCCCCCCTCCCTTAATGAGATAAGCGCGCGCGCAGGTGACCACGTCCTGTAGGTCAAAGTGCACCTGGCGAGGCAGGAGGCATGCGCACATCGCAACGAGTGGGGCGACGACCTTCAAAGCGCGCCCTTTGCGCCATTTCGTTGGTGACCAAGAAAGCACGCTGAAGTAAATGGTGTATATAAATAGCTCGCCTTCAGCATGCTGAAAGACGTACGTATGCCTCGTGGCCCAATATATATATATATATATATATATATATATATATATATATATATATATATATATATATATATATATATATATATATATATATATATATATATATATATATATATATATATATATATATAGGAAAAAGGTATACGCTTCTAAAAAACTGTTTATTTGTCGACGTTTCGATCGGAGACCGATCTTCATCCTGATGAAGATCGGTCTCCGATCGAAACGTCGACAAATAAACAGTTTTTTAGAAGCGTATACCTTTTTCCTAATTATTATACGGCAACCGAAGACAGACTCTTCATAATATATATATATATATATATATATATATACATATATATATATATATATATATATATATATATATATATATATATATATATATATATATATATATATATATATATATATATATATATATATGCATATACGGGACATGATGGCGACGACAAAAAGCAGCCGAGAGTGTCCATATAACTGCTATCGCAGTAAGAGAATCGTTGCTTGGGCGAGTTATCCTACGCTGCCCCTTCTGAACCATTAAAAGTGATTTCCTATATGCATGCGTTGCAGCTCTCTTGTGCCTTCAGCAGCAAACAGTGTGCAATGGTGACGTATGTTGAGGCTCTGCCCTGTTTATTGAGATATTTCATGTTGTAGCGTTTTTTTCTTTGGCATTAATAAATGTTATCGTCCAGACAGAAATCGCCGTTAAAAATATGTTTTGCGGATGATTTTCTCTTCTGCAAGGAAATAAGCAGCTCAGAAACTCATATTTTCCCCAAGAAATAATTATCCCAGATTCAAAGTTTGTGCATTTCATGCCATATGCAAATGAACTAAATAAAACAAACAGTAGCAATAAAGGTTGCGCTAATGAGTAATCCACTTTACTTCACTTAAAATATTCTGGGTACCAATTCATCCATAGGGCCTAGTAATATATATATATATATACATTGGGGCAGTTCTCATTACCCATCCTTGATGGAACGATCACTTCCTTTAAATACAGGATTCATCAATGAGAAAACTAGGTTACTTACGGCGATCGCTTTTCAATAGGGGTGTGCGAATATTCGAAAGTTTCGAATATTCGTCGAATATTACATTCGAAATATTCGTATTCGATTCGAAAATCGTGTATTCGAAAAGTTTCGAATATTCGATAACTTCGAATATTCGAAAAATTCGAATATGCGATTTGATTATCATGCATAAAATAACTCGTCTTCCACATTTCTGCTGCGTTCGCATCGTTAAAAACGTTGCCGAGAGGAGCGATAAACATCGTAAGTACACGGAGGCACGATATCTGCCTGCGACGAGCGCCCCGATACGTATGATTTATTGCTGGTGCATCTCCGACGTGCAGCGCTGTTGGCGATCATGTAACCGTACATTTTCAATGTTATGCGGCCGTAACGTGCCGCACTACCACTCGTTCACTATGCGGGACCACTTCTGAAGAAAGACAGTGACCCATGTGACTGGTGGCGGACTGTAGGCACTTTCAGATACCCCAGTCTTGCAAAGCTTTGCACCATGTAACTCCCTATACCAGCCACTTCTGTTCCAAGCGAGCGTGCCTTTTCAGTGTTGGGGGGGGGGGTGTCTCTGTTACAAGGGAGCGCCTGCTGCCTGATCATGTGGAGCAACTCATATTTCTTCATGATAACATGTAGTCATTACTTTCATTGTGCCGTGATATTTGCTTGTGTTGTGATGTGCATTGTGCTAGCCTGGACATTGTGTTCTGGAGATAGCAGTGTATGTTGTGTAGCCAGTCAGGCTGTTAATGTTTTTTTTTTTCTTCAAATAGCTACATGTTAAATAAAATATCGTTACTGTGGAGGCATTTTTCGTTTGATATTCGATATTCGATTCGATATTCGAAGGTGGATATTCGTATTCGATTCGTATTCGAGAAATTTGATATTCGCACACCCCTACTTTTCAAAGCTTGAAACGACGTAAACCTCTCTGCTTCTCAAAGTTATGCGAGGCCCATAGTCAAATACGCTGTAGCAGATGGAGTCTTCCTACATGTACAAATACAAGAAAAATCGATAATGTTCTATGAAAGAGAAATAACTTGGCGTCTCTTCAATTCGTACAGCAGAACTTCGCCAACTGCTCTTTTTTTAAGTTATGCGAATCTAGAGTCCCTTCAACGAAGAAGCTTGCGGAGGGCTTTCATCTGATATCTTTTATGTGATGTGCCGTCTCATAGAGAAGTTGCAGGTGTATTATGGATATAGTGTTGAAGGCTTGAGAACCTGCATAGACATGAGTCCGATTAGTGACATTTCGAGTTATGACTATAACTGGCATACCATTACTGACTGCAGCAACTAACATGGTTGTAAAATATGTGAGCAGCAAGATATGGCTATTAACTGCAAGCCAGGCACCCATGGATTTTATTTTCGCGAGTCCCAAGAAAGGTAACTTTTCAAAGCGAATGAGGGGGGGGGGGTACTATTTCGAGTAAAACCGCGGATAATGCGACCCGTTTGGCTTCTAGCCGGTAAAATCGCAAAAGGGAAATGAAATAAGGTGTATTTCACAGGTACACCTCTCCTTTAGTCGGCAAGCAGGGAGCCGCATCAAATGGGCTCGCGCATGAAAGAAACACCGGAAGGGCACTGCCGCGGTGTAAATTGAAGATTTCGAGTGGCGTTTCTTGAATTAGCTCTGGAAGAATTATTGACAAAGAAACATTTCGGCATACGCGACATCCCACGCATTGTGAGAATCGGTTTCATACGAAGCAGTCAGTGAGAAGCTGCCTATATGCTGGATTTCTTTGACTTTGAGCCACGCGTTACCAGGTGGAAGGACGTAGGTGTGTCCCTATCATGGGTTTACCAGGACGTCGACTGCACTGGCGCTTAGAGGACAGCTTAAAGGGACACTAAAGGCAAATAGCAATTCATGTCAGAGTGAAAGCCCAATGTATGACAACGTCTAAGACGGCAGTATTATCAACAGCAGTGACCTACTTAGCTAGAAATTAAGCTATGTATCACACGATGAGCGCCACGAGTGGGACATTTTGGAAGTGATCCCGATGACATGGGAGAGTCTGAATACTATTAATCACAAGTAATCAAACTAGCTGCAATAAAAAAAGAATCTTCCGTGCATCAAGATACGTAATAAAATGCTGCTTGTTCGTTTCTATTTGATTCATGGAAAAAGAGAACCTCTTTGGCGTTTCCATCAAAAGTTCAAAAGTTCCGTTTTCGTCCAACTGCGCTTTGCCCGGAGCCCTGCTTCGCTCCACGCGGTCGCGTCTCAGTGGTCTCGGTATCGCGTACTGCCGCGTGTGTTTTGCGCGCTCGTGAAAGCCGCTCTGACAGAAAGTTCGACAAAAGGCCGCATGCATGTGATGTTTCCGGATGCCCAAATGCTGCATGCCGCCAGTGCACGCCGCCGCGCAGTAAAGGCGGGCAACGTTGGGCACGGCAACAGGGACGTGAGAAATACCGCTTTCAGGCGGGTGATGTGAAGCGTGCTAACGCGATGCGGACCACTAGAACGTAATTTTATTTCAAAATAAGCACTTCCTTGGCATAAAAGTAGCACTATGAGGTTTCTGGACCGCTATTTCAACAATCAACGTCGACTTAATATTTACCTTTAGTGTTTCTTTAAGGTCCGACGTGTCGTCAACACTCATGTTGGAGCACAGACGTCAGTTTTACCGAACGTAGTGCACTGCACGGTGCGATGATGTGCATATATCATACGTAGTATTCACTAGCGTATTCTTCCTCGGTCGAGCAACGCTTGAAAATAACTTGGTGAGCCAGAAGATTATATATGCAATGTGTATTTCATTGGTAAAAAAGTGATAGCCAGCACTGCAGCCAAGGTTCACGTTGCCCTCATACCATGCATAGACGTTTGGTCTTTTTCCAAAGCAGTTTCAAGACCTGGCGTGGCTCTTGGGTAGCGTACCTGACGGCCACGCAGAATGCGTGGGTTCGATTCTGGCTCGAATCCAGATTTTTATTCTGTGCATCCGTCGAGATGTTTTACTCACCGACAACGCCGTCGACGTCGACACCGGATTTTCTGGGCTCCTTAACGCACTCGCGTTACAATTTCCGATGTATGTCTTCGCTGTTCCTGGTTCTGTAAATCGATCACCTGTGGCGCATACCCGAATTGCACGGCCCAAGGCAGGCACGTAGCCAGGAATTTTTTTTTAGGGGAGGGGGGGGGGCAAGGCCTAATTAGAAAGAAAGTCTTTCCATGGCAAAAAGAAAAAAAGTTGCCCGGTAATATATAAAGCTGGACGAATATGGGGGGGGGGGGGGCTGACCCCCCCCCCCCCCCCCTTGCCTACGTGCCTGGCCCAAGGTATGCGTGTATGTGCTGCACTGGACTGGGGAAAAGGAAAGCTTTCGTTTGAGCTAGTTGGTCTGCGTAGGCGCCCGTTAAAGAACCCCAGGTGGTCGAAATTTCCTCACTGCGGCGTCCCTCATAACCTTACTGTGGTTTTGGGACGTAAAACCCCAGCTGGTTTGCGGGATGTCTGCTTAACGCCTCGGTGTTTCTATAATTAGAGGAAAGGTTCCCGTGACGTACGCGACACCTTTTCATGTTATTATGTCATGACCTGCCACTCGTGTTCTTCACACACTCAAGACGTCCTATTCCAATTTTGGTATATGCCAACTCAGGGCTGGGCAGAGATACTCAGAAAAGTATTCCGGAATACAGATATCGAATACATGGGCTGGAAGCCTAAAATACAGATACTGATATACATTTGTATTGGACGTAACGGGATATTTCGGAGATACATTTGCAAAAAGGTGAAAAAGTATCCCGGAATACAGTTACAGGGATACAGATACAAGAATCCGAATACTGGAATACTTTTTTTTTCTTATTTCAAAGACGCTGATGCTCGGCTAAGACATTTATTAGGTGCAGGATAATATTGTGATTAGTGTTGCAATGCATTCAATATTGGAAGTCAAAAATATCGCTCCAATCACTAGCGAACGCCAGTGCATTAGGAAAGGCATACATTTATTCTAGACATAAGGTCTGTTAGACACAAGGTTGCTGCGCTGATAGCACCTAAGCAACAGCAGCGTCTCAAGTAGGCTGTCATTTAGACAGCGTCGATTGGACCTCAAGACAAGACTCGCAAACTAGCGAAATTGCTTTCCGCCCGAAAAAAAAATTAGGGGTGCGATACCTGCCTTGAGAAACAGTTAGTTTCGTCGGCAGAGGCTGACAATACTCCTTCCGCAATTCGGCCGTCAGTGGTGTCAGCCGCTTTTACTACATTGGCCATTGTGTGCGTGCGGGGAACCTCTCGCCGACCGGTAGCGCGCCTTTGCTTGGATTAGGACAAAAAATCTTCCTTCCTCGTTGGAAACACTTAGCTCATTTCCGGAAGAAAAGTAACGAGATACCCGCGTCCTACACTGTATCGCGATATATTCGATACATCGTAAACGTATTTCACTACTGAGATACAAATACATTTTGCAAATGTATCTCGATACAGAAATACAGATACTCAAAAGTATCTCTAAGATACTATCGCGATATTCTTGTATCGCGATACTGCCCAGCCCTGTGCCAACTGAAGGAGGCGACCTCGAGAGCACCCAGACGTAGGCAGCCATAGATAGATAGATAGATAGATAGATAGATAGATAGATAGATAGATAGATAGATAGATAGATAGATAGATAGATAGATAGATAGATAGATAGATAGATAGATAGATAGATGGATAGATAGATAGATAGATAGATAGATAGATAGATAGATAGATAGATAGATAGATAGATAGATAGATAGATAGATAGATAGATAGATAGATAGATAGATATAAACGGTCAAATTGTGTTGGGTTCGCTAAGAAATCATCATCATCATCATCATCATCATCAGCCTGTCTACGCCCACTGCAGGGCAAAGGCCTCTCCCATGTTCCGCCAATCAACCCGGTCCTGTGCTTTCTGCTGCCACGTAATACCTGCAAACTTCTTAATCTCATCTACCCACCTGATTTTCTGTCTCCCCCTCACGCGTTTGCCATCTCTTGGAATCCAGTCAGTTACCCTTAATGACCACCGGTTATCCTGCCGACGTGCTACGTGCCCGGCCCATATCCATTTCTTCTTCTTGATTTCAACTATGATATCCTTAACCCCCGTTTGTTCCCTGACCCACTCTGCCCTCTTCCTGTCTCTTAAGGTTACACCTATCATTTTCCTTTCCATCGCTCGCTGCGTCGTACTCAATTTAAGTTGAACCCTCTTTGTAAGTCTCCAGGTTTCTGCTCCGTAGGTAAGTACCCGTAAGATGCAGCTGTTATATACCTTCCTCTTGAGGGATAGTGGTAGATTACCATTCATGATTTGATAATGCTTGCCGAATGAGCCCCAACCCATCCTTATTCTTCTAGTTATTTCACTCTCATGGTTCGGCTCCGCGGTTACTACCTGTCCTAAGTAGACGTACTCCTTTACAACTTCCAGTGTCTCGCCACCTATCGCAAAGCGCTGTTCTCTACCAAGATTGTTCCACATTACTTTAGTTTTATGCATATTAATTTTCAGACCTACTCTTCTACTTTCCGTATCCAGTTCAGTAATCATGAGCTGCAATTCGTCTCCCGCGTTACTCATCAATGCAATGTCATCAGCGAATCGTAGGTTACTGAGATACTCTCCATTAACTCTTATCCCTAGCTCTTCCCAATCTAGGGCCCTGAAAACCTCCTGTAAACACGCGGTGAATAACATTGGAGAGATCGTGTCTCCCTGCCGTACGCCCTTCTTTATTGGGATTCTGTCGCTTTCTTTATGGAGGACTATAGTGGCTGTGGATCCGCTGTAGATTTCTTCCATTATGTTTATATAGGCTTCGTCGATGCCTTGATTCCGCAGTGCCTGCATGACTGCTGATGTCTCCACCGAATCAAATGCCTTCTCGTAATCTATGAAGGCTATGTATAGGGGTTGGTTGTATTCCGCGCATTTCTCTATCACCTGATTGATAGTATGAACATAGTCTATTGTTGAGAATCCTGTACGAAATCCTGCCTGGTCCCTTGGTTGATTGAACTCCAATGTCGTATTATTTCTGTTAGCAATTACTTTTGTAAATAGCTTGTAGACAACCGACAGTAAGCTTATGGGCCTGTAATTTTTCAGGTCTTTGACGTCCCCTTTCTTATGGATCAAGATGATGTTGGCATTCTTCCAAGATTCTGGTATCCTCCCCGTCGAGAGGCACTTCGTATACAGGGTGGCCAGTTTCTCTAACATAATCTCTCCACCGTCTTTCAACAGGTCTGATGTTACCTGATCCTCACCAGCTGCTTTGCCTCTTTGCATTCCCTTTAGGGCTTTCTTTACTTCTCCTGTCAATACTGGTGGGATGTCAGATTCCTCTGTGCTATTACTCCTTCTTACGTTATCATCCTGAATGGCTCGGCTGCTGTACAGATCTCTGTAGAACTCTTCCGCTACCTCAACTATTCTATCCATATTGTTTGTGACCTTGCCTTCCTTATCCCTTAATGCATACATCTGATTTTTGCCTATGCACAGTTTTGTCTTCATAGCTTTGAGGCTTCTTCCGTTCTTTAGAGCATGCTCAATTTTCTCCATATTATACTTTCTTATCTCGGCTACTTTACGCCTATTGATTAACTTCGAAAGCTCCGCCAGCTCTATTTTGTCTGTTGCATTTGAGGCTTTCATAGCTTGACGTTTCTTAATGAGGTTTTTTCGTCTCTTGGGATAGCTTACCAGTGTCCTGTCTAACAACTGTACCCCCGACTTCCACTGCACACTCCTTGATGATACTAGTCAGATTATCATTCATTGCGTCAACGCTAAGGTCGGTTTCCTCGGTTAAAGCCGCGTACCTATTCTGAAGTGAAACTCTGAATTCCTCAACTTTCCCTCTGAGAGCTAGTTCATTAATCGGCTTCCTGCGTATCAGTTTCTGCCGTTCCTTCCTCACGTCAAGTTGAATTCTAGATCTTACCATTCTATGGTCACTGCATCGGATCTTGTTAACTACTTCCACATCCTGTACAATGCCCGGGTGGCCGCACATTATGAAGTCTATTTCATTTTTAGTTTCGCCATTAGGACTCCTCCACGTCCACTTACGAGTAGCCCGTTTTCTGTAGAAGGTATTCAAGATGCGTAAATTATTGCGTTCTGCAAACTCTACTAGTAACTCCCCTCTGGCGTTTCTAGAGCCGATGCCATATTCCCCAACTGCATGATCTCCAGCCTGCTTCTTGCCTACCTTTGCATTAAAGTCGCCCATCAGTACAGTATACTGTGTCTTTACCTTACTCATTGCTGATTCTACGTCTTCGTAGAAGCGTTCAACCATTTGATCATCATGGCTGGATGTAGGCGCGTAGGCCTGTACCACCTTCATCTTGTACCTCTTATTAAACTTAATTACGATACATATCACCCTCTCATTAATGCTATAGTATTCCTCTATATTGCCAGCTATATCTTTATGAATAAGGAACCCCACTCCTAGTTCTCTTCTGTCAGCTAAGCCACGATAGCATAGGACGTGTCCGTTCTTCAGCACTGTATAAGCCTCCTGTGGCCTCCTAACCTCACTGAGCCCTATTACATCCCATTTAACACCCTCCAATTCCTCGAATACTTGGTGTTTAATATATATTTTCAGAAAACTCACAGCTTCTTGGATCTCGCGTTTAGTGCCCTCCCAAGTAAAGTGCCAAAACCGACTCGCTGACAAACAGGCCCAGTTTGTCTTTCATCCAAAATGACTGTAGAATGAGCTTCGCCCCACGGTTCCCGTAGCCCTTGCGTATGGAAACGTTCTGCAAGAAAGGGATGCACCCACATCAGACTTGTGATGCCATGCTATATATATATATATATATATATATATATATATATATATATACTTAACATCCACATCCGCGAGATGGAAACGCACACACTGTAAGCAAAAGTTAGCCGAGATTGGGGTTTTTGCGGCTCATTACCTCTGAAAACTCCCTCGCTTCTAAAATTACTACCTCACGTTGGAGTAAAAGTGGCACATGACATAGTTTTACCACCACCTCTGAGGAACGTAGTAAAAGGATGTCATAATCCAATTTTACTACCTGGGGAGTATTCTGTCACGTGATTTTTAACCCCCGTTTGAGAGTTTATTACCATGTGACCTCAAGGTCCTCCCGCTCGCCCCGCTTCGGCGGCTTTTGTCCGACGATGAGTGCGCCTTCAAGTTTTTTTTTTTTTTTCCAAAGCTGGGCATTGTCGCGCCTCAGGCACTTCAGCTGCAGAAGCACAACGAGCGAGAAAAGCAGCCTGTGAACGAACGGACTTGCTCGAAGAAAAAAGCCTGCTGGAAAGCCGTACTGCAGATATCGGCCCTGGAGACAGGCGAGTTGTTGTTGTTGAGTGGTTCTTCGGAAAAGACGCTTTCTGCCTCCCAGATGGGGGCACGGCTCAGCGCCTGTGGGACGAGTGTAAGAAGCTTGCGCTGTATATGTCTTGTGGCGGTGATGGCAAGCGGCTGCGCACAGCGGGTTGTATCTGAGGTGCTTCTTCTATCATCGAGCGGCCGTGCGCTTACGAGCGCAAGGCTCCGAGCCTGGACGCCGTGGATACCTCACTTCCGTGCCGAATCGCGAAGAGCTACGAAGAACACTCCCAGCGGCAACAAAATCAAGCTGGTGTGATCGTCCGTGGTTGCTTCCTGGAGAGTGACCGGCTACAACTATAAGAAAAAGGCTTCACTACGTCGTCGGCACCGAGCCGGCCAGCGGCCGGTGTGAGTGCCTCGCCGGAGCAGGTGAAACAAGCGTCGCATAGATTGTGTACAGTCCTGTGTACAACTGTGTATAGTCCAAACTGTGTATTTCACTCCATGCGGCCGCCGCTGTGAAACATCTAGCGCGAAGGCGAGCCCCGATCGAGGCAGACGGAACCAACGTGCGGCCGACGGTGCACTGCGAGTACGAGCATGTACGGGGAAAACCGGGCCTGCGAGCGGTCTCGTTCGTTGTACGTGCATCGCTCCGTAAGACTCCCCGAATAGCGGACACCTATTTTTAATTTGTCTCTAAAATAACGACGACGAAAATTGCAGAGGAGATCGCCAGCTGTCGTTTATCACATAGCCGTGCTCCTCGAAAAGGCCTAGCGAGGCCGTCGTTAGAACCTGGTACAGGCACGGCGCCGCTCTACTTCGCCGGCGTTCCTGGATATGTGCTGCTACTGTGTTTGTGTAGCGCTGCGCAATGAAAAAATTGTTGAGTGGCCGTGGTTTGTGTGTGCTTAGGTATATTTTGCGGGTTTGTGCATCAGCACTGCTAACGGGAGTGCGGCCAACACGGAGTGCCAGCGAATAATTGGATAATCAAAAAGGTGAGATAAGGCGAGTTTATACTAAACAGGTCGGTGTGTCTCATGGCGACTTCCCACCTAACTTAAAAGATTACGCGTGCGCTGTGAATCTTTATTGTTCAAGCAAGCAAAACATAAGTCTCCTACCTGCACTACATGGCGGGTCAAGATGCGGTGCCTATATATACCGGCTGGCCGGAGTACGTCTGTACAGCGGAGCAGTCGGTTGAAGTGGTGTTTTATTCTGCATTGGTTGTGTGTGTGTGCGTGTGTGTGTGTATGTATATGTGTTTGTGTATGTGTTTATCTCTATATATGTCATGGATACTGTGTTTTCTACGTTGATTAAATTCGAATTTCGATGGATCATGGTGCAATCGCGCTCCTTTTTTTTTAACCATCAGAAATAGCCGCGAAAAGTGAGTTAGGGGAGTAAATAAATACTACTACATCAGCTACAAGAAACTGTCGACCGAGAAATAACTCCCAGAAATCACCGGGAAAACATTGTAAAGGCAGTAAAAAAATTACTCTTACTATACTCGCTGAAAACCTCAGCGGGGGTAAAAAATTACTACCGTTGCTACGTTCAAAAACTCGGTTATCGTGAGAGTAAATTTTTACCGCGACTGGTACGTGTAAAAAAAAAAAAACCAGAAAAGGTTGTGCGCTAGAGGACAAGCAGTTTACTCCCGTTTCTGGTTATTTTTGTTTAGTGTGCAGGTGCGTTTCCATCTAGTATATTCGTGCAATGTCACAAAGAGCAGTGTCTACGCCGAACCTGCTAGCTCACACCATGCACTTACATGAGCATTTAATGTTCTTGATCAAAATTAAGCTCAGTCATCTCGCGGCGAAAGACAGCGCTTAGGAAATAGACTTGGAGCTTATATAGCCTATAGGAGGAGTGGGGACGTCCCCATATCTCCTCTTCTGTTTCGTAAGCATTGTTTTTCGCTATAAGCTGATGCCCCAACCAGCCCCACATTTCACCTTGCGACGTTCAGTCGTTGCGACCGCGGGTAGCAAGTATACGACTGTAAATCAGTCAGCCCCACAAGCGCAAGCATTGTATTCACTAGCGGCTTCAGCGACCACGCAAATGCTTTGTCAGTATGATATACCTAGAAAAATTATTTGACCTCATCCTGTGTGTTTCGGGGCCAGAGATGCAGCAGGCCCTCACGAATGCATTCGAACATTACGAGGTTCACAAATTTAAAATTTGTGGTGATGGCTGTGAAGCGTAGATCGTTGTAAAGATATCGCTGTGGCCTTCCAGCGGCAGCAGCGTGAGATTTCGAAGCAAGCGCTGAAATAATGAGAAAAGCGGATGCATTCCTTCACTTGTTAGATGGGAGAATATCAGTCGGTTCCACGCCCTCAGCTCAGTGCCCTTTTCCCTTGACGCGATCAGCCAACCCTTCCACGCCTCGGCCATAATGGTGCTTCAACAGCGGCCCAGTGTTGGCCGCCGAATAGCTATCCACTGCAGTCTGAACATTGATTTGGCGTCACATTAGGAATCTGTGTGAAAAAACTTGGAGGGCGCTTGAGCTTCGCCTTCAAGAGGAGAACGCGATAGCGTAATCGGGACCCGTGCGAACCGCCTTCTCAATTGCTAGCTTCGCTTCGCTTCTCGGTGCATGCCTCAATGCCTCAACCGTGCCGGAAGGAAACGAACGACTGTGCGCGTAACAGTGGCCGTTTCAACGTATCCTAGAATGCCTACTGCAAGTATAAAGCTAAGTGCCCACTACGCGTCCATATTTATTTATTTATTTATTTATTTATTTATTTATTTATTTATTTATTTATTTATTTATTTATTTATTTATTTATTTATTTGTTTATTTATTTATTTATTTATTTATTTATTTCATCTGCATACAGATATACACTAAGGGCACAGAGAAAAGAGGGAGAGAGCAAGCTGGCAACTGCCACATAGAGGGGCACAACGCCTGCCTGCTCTTTCGGGAGGAGGGAAAGGAGGAGAGAAAGAGGAAAGAAGATGCAGAGTAAAGAAAAAAATTGACGAACACTTGGGGAAACAAAGGGAAAAATACACACACACAAAAAAAAGAAAGAAACGTCTATAAATGAGTGGTCAGGTCCGTTTGGTCCATAAATGTCAACAGAGCTCGATGGGCGTATAAGGCAACACGCGATCCTACAGATCTGTTCACTTTGTTGATGCTTTTGCAGCTGATGATGATTAAATGTGTCTGAGCGCTTTGTAATGGGTGGTCCTTTAAAACACCCACTCATTGTGCAATTCACATGTTTTGACGTTCGGCTCCATTCTACGTTTCTTCCACGCAATATTACATGCGATAAGGAGACTCCTTCCACTACATGACATTCATATAGTGTTTCTTTTTTTTTTTTTCGAAGCAGTTTCAACAAATAGCATCGCTCTGTGGCAGGCCCATTGCCAGGAATTTTTTTCGGGGGAGGCCCAATTGCGGAAAGCCTTGACTATTTGAGAAAAACGCCTATTTTTATTATTTATTTTTGGTAAAACACCATGTATCATAAAAATTTCGGGGAGGGGGGGGGGCTGGGACCCCCCCCTGGCTACGGGCCTGCTCTGTGGTAGAACACCTGCTTGCCACGCAGACGGCCTGGGTTCGATTCTCACTCCAACCTGTAGTATTTTATTATTTATTTTATTGGCATCTCTATTGAGTATTCATTGTTTTCGAAGCAGGTTCGAGAATTATATAGCATATAGCTGTGTGGTAGAACACCTGCTTGCCACGCTGACGGCCTGGGTTCGATGCTCACTTGAAGATTTCTATTATTTGTTTTATTTGCATTATTCTCGATTTTTCGGTCACGGACAAGATGATTTGTCGCTAACAACCAACGACGCCGTCGCCGACGCAGGAATTTCTGCGAATTCGTTAGCTCTTTAACGCTCTCGCGTTGAAATGGTGGCCTTAGCGGATGAGATATGCTGCTCCAGTTTCGGGGAGGGGAGGGGACGTACTTGCTTGCTACAACCGGCTTTTCTTCGAATGATCTGCCGTGTCTTTGAGGAGTGGGCCCGAAAATCCTCGAAACAAGAGACGCGGGGTGTTTTCTCGATTTCTTTCGTGTATACTTTTTCTGTGGTGGCCGACATTGATATTAATGTTTACTAATATGCGCGAAGCTTAACATTCACTTATTTGCCGACCCATGTCTAGCCTACCGAGAAAGTCACAAAAATGATGTTACAGTTCTTCAAAATGATATCTTTTTCACTCTTATATACCTGCTTCAAAGCATGGCGTGATGAAACTCAACACGATAAAATGGGAAGTATTACGTGTCTCCCCGACATCTATTTGCTCGATAACTGCGCTTTTGAATCCGTAACGTCATACTGCTACGTGAAGGGGTGTTTTTTCGTCCACTGTAATTAATCTCAACCTTTGTCGTAATTATTACATTACAGTTTTTAAAAAACGTTGGCGCAGCTATGCACAAGTGGTGCGAAGGCTGCGGAAACAGCGTAGGTGGTGGCCTTCTTTTATCCTTCCTCCTCCCCCTCTAATATCAGACCTCCTCACTGTCACTTCCATTTTCCGCCCCCTGGCTATGCCACATGGCTATACTACTAAAACGGAGCCACCAGGGAAGACGAATGCACACGAAAAAGAGGACACGAAAGCACGTTTCAGTAGTATGAATTATACAACTTGCCCAGTTGTCAGTCCTTCTAAACATGACTATACATTGCCTTTTCCCCCTCCCCTCCGCCTTTCCCCCTTCTCTCGATGGGCCCACTCTGTTCTCAATTCACATGTTTTTACGCCTGCAGGTGCGATTCTGCGATTCTGCCACCCAAAATTACATGCATTAAGGAGACCCTCCCAGTACATGACACTCTTACAGCGATTTTTTTTTAACGAAACAGTTTCAAGCACTGAAGGGGCTCCGTGGTAGAACACCTGCTTGCCACCCCCGAAGGCATGGGTTCGATTCTGACCTCGGACCGAAGTTTTTGTTATTATTTATTTGCATTTCTCTCGAATTTTCGCTCGCGGAGAACACCGATTTATCGCTCGCAATTAACAACGCTGCCGCCGACACCGGAATTTCTGCGAAAAGAGCTATTTAACGCTATCGCGTCAATATATCCACTTTCATAACGGTCCAGACGCAAGTATGTAGCCTATGTAGCCATGTTTCTTAACAACAATTGGTCTGATGATTTTGTTCTCTTGCAGATTGTACCGATACTTGTTTTGGTCTTGTCTAACATTGTAATTAGCAAAACAGAACTTATATCATGTGCTTTTCTGAATGTTCCATTCTCATCTGAATGACGCTTGCCCTGAAGCTGATTGGAATAAATTAAAATAAGCGAACAAGCTTGAACACTACATTTATACTGAGATAAAAGGCGAGTTAGACCACCAAACTCGTTGCTGCCGCATGTAAGATATCAGTTATAAGCTCGAGGAGCAGAATTGTACAGAAAATACCATTTCAGTATACTATTCTACTGACACCAATTTTCCTAGCTGACTTTTCTCCGCTGTGTATTCTCCGGGGACGGTTCTGAGCAAGTCAAGCTCATAATGTTAAGAAGACATTTTATTTTGATATTGAAAGTCAGTTTTCGCTTCGGGAACCTCTCGACATACACACTACGGTCACATCAGGCGGCAGTATACCATATCTGATTACGCACCAGTATAGTTGTGATCACGTCAGGAACCAACACAGACAAAGTGGCCGCTTCTTCGTCACAAGCGAAGCCACGGAGCGGAGCAGCCGTGGAAACGTCGCGACATCTTGCTCCAGCACATGACGAGAAGCTCATGCCGTGTCGTGACGTCAGGTGCAGGAGCAACCAAAACTAGCTTTTAAAAACACGTTGCAATTAATTCCTTAGGGAGCATTTACGCTTACCAGGACACTTAGCCTCTTGAGGGCTTAGCACAAAGAAAAAACAAAACAAGAAAGACCTAAAACCAAAGTTTATCTAAACGATTTACTTTGCATCCAAAATTCTTTTCAGAATAACTTAGCATTTCGAATGTCAGTTGGGCAATTTGGCGTCAGGATTCGATAAACATACTGATACACATCTCTAGAATGTCGAAAATCAAGACGCCGATTCTGAAATATAGACCTTTTGTCCCACGGTTATTTTTCAACACACGGTGAACGAGGAAAAATTCTTGAGATCAGTTACGTCTGTGTAGCTTACCCGAACAAAGCGTTATTAATCGCATCACAAGAGAAGATAACGCGAATACCATTTAGCAAAGTTGAACGCTCATGAACGTATGTATTAAGCAAATTAAAGAAACTACATATGGGACGGAGACGGTCATGTGCGGGCTGGGCATCAAGCGAAATGCCCGCTGTTCAGGACCCCTGCTTTATAGAGAGCCACTGGAACAAACGAGGTACTGATGGACGGAGACAAAAAACGTGCGCTCGTGTTGTGTCATCATTCCTCAACGTTACGTTTCTTTCATACAAGCTGCAATTAAGTGAGCTATCGTACGAAATTATCTGTCTAGCAACAGCTTTTCAGCAGCAGTTGCCTTAAGAGCCGCGTTGCAACAGCATGTCGCAACCACGTAAATATAGGACATCCCCCAGGAGATAGTACAGTGATAATTTTTTATATTCTAGTCAATGCATACCACTACGGCCAAGGCTGCTAAATATACTAGACTCCATGCCGCTACTGAGCGCCAACACCAGCCAAGAATGGACGACACCACATCATCACTGCGCAGACAAAAATGACGAAGACATCCTATATAAGAGCGGGGATTTTCACACGGAGGGTGCCAATGTTCATTCAATGATCGCATCCACGGGGCAAGCACTATTTTAAGTGTGCAGTCATTTCAATCGCCAGTGGGGACTCCATGAAAAGCCAGCAAGCATTTGTGCGCAGTTTGTGAAAGGCTCTCGCACAAAGCCCGTTCCCCCTCGCGAAGCATCGACACCCATACAAACACTGCCATTGAGCCCCGCCGCCCGCTGCGTGTAACTCCATCCACCCCGCCTGGACAAACATCCGTGCAAACTGCTTGGCCTCGCGGTCCAGCTTCGGGACACGCCATTGTTGCGGAGCCTGCGCTATGCTTACGCCCACGTTTTGCAAACCATGAACCGTTGAAGTTGAGACGGGAGCTTTGCAGTTGAACCTGCACCGTCCATCTCGATAACACATTTAAGAATACTACTTATGCGCAAAGAGGGATAGTGTAAATAAATGTCAGTAACGACATATAAATGTAGACTTTTCACTGCGCCCTCGATAAACCGGTGTCTCGTGTAACTGTGCCTGGCCAGCTTTTTGAGATTGCACACATTTTTTAGCGAGGCTGAGCTCTCATCACCAAGTCGGGCATTTTGGGAGATTTGTCCACTCTGTCGTGTCAAACACGCCTTCTAAATAATCGATAAACTCGTATGCTTGTTGTGTAAATTCACGTTGAAATGAGTTTAAAAGCAGTGTGAATTGTCTAGCGAGCTCTTCACTCGCAAGCAAACGCATGCAATACCACGCGTGAGGACAACACGCGTAACACCGTAACAAAAACTTTGATTTCGCATGTACAGCCGTTGCATAGGCAGCCGTTGATGCAGCCGCATCCTGCCGGCTTGCCTATATATGAGCGTCGTTCACTAGCCACAGCATCCGTTAAGGCCAGTAAGTCACGCGGTCCCTTATGTATTCGCGTAAGATTACTGGAAGGCGAAAGCCGTCTTCATGCAATTCCTGATCTTCTTTTTCTCCTCAATCGATTTTATTGATGCTAAACAATCATGGAAGAACTGCCTATGCCGCGTTATTTGGCTCGGAGCGAAGCGTTACGCACGCATACCATGCACGTCCACTACACAATGACGCCCAAATGGTAGTTTACAGTCCGATGGAACGTCGGCACTGGCGTACGAGCGGAGGCGTAGGTAGAAATTTTCTTTTTTGATTTGGGGGGGGGGGGGGGGTTGGGGACACTTCCTTGATTTGAAGTGGGGGTCGGCCAGGCAGATGTGGTCGACTGTCATCTTGGGCTCTGTATGCCATGGTAAAAAAAAAAAAAAATTCGGGGGGCGGGGGGGGGGGGAGCACGGGTCCGGTGTGCCACCCCCAGGCTACGCCACTGCGTACGAATGTAGATTTCAACTTCAACGAGGTGAGACCCACGGTACGGGCGGCGACGGGCCTACGTCAAAGAGCGAATTCGTTAACAAGACTGGCCACTGCTAAACTAAGTTGGCCACCTCCCCGAAGGAGCGTCTAGACTCCATGTCATAGAGCGCATTACTGCTACAGGAATCATGTGAACATTCCAGGCGCAGTTTTGCTATCGCCGTCACCGTGAGGCTCCACATGTAAAGTCACAGGTCAATAAAATCGCCTACTTTGAGCGAGCGGGCGTGGATCGGCAGACCGCTCATACCTTTGCGCAGTGAAATTTCACTTGAAGCAACTTGAAGGGACTCAGGAAAAAGTTTGTGAAAGTGAAAGTTCGGTGAACTGAAACAGCTGTGTTATAGCTTGTTATCACAAGCTATAGAAAATGTCAGGTGTTGAAATCAAATTTCAACCCATTTATTTGTAATGCTTCTCATTTGCATGTGAATGTATGCATACTGAGGATCTCATGAAGAATGTACTAATCTCATGCTGCACTTGTGCTCTTAAGGCTGCAGTAGACACGAATTTAGTTACTGCGTCCAAGCTCTGATGATCCTTCTCCGGCACAACAGTCTGCTGCGTAGAAAATGACTTCAGTTTCTCCGAGAGCATCAGTGCTTCTACGCAAAAGCTCATGTTTTTCGTATCAAGACATGCGCTGCCGTTTGGCACTACGATAACCAGCACGCGTTTGTAGTGCCAAGACTACAGCTATCCCTGAGGCTATGGCTCTGGCTCCAGTTCAAGGTCAATCAGGGCCCACGTTTCGTCACGTGGTAACGAGGCGCCCTTGTCAGCGTAAACTCGTGGCCTCCGCCATTAGCTCTGGTGGCGTGTGGTTGGTGGAGTTGACAACGCAGGTGACGGTAAAACTATGTGATAAAAAGTGCAGATGTACTTGTAGAAATGGTCAGCACGACCTCGTGGGTATTGGATGGTGCCACAGAAAATGTTTGTAGAGCTCAAAAAGCGCTGTGCACTAAATTTCGTTAAACTGATGTGAGTTAACTGTGTTCAATGGCGCTTCCGTGGGGCACTTAAAAAAGTTCATACAACTGAATAGATCGTCTAACTGACGTTCGTTCAAGTAGTACTTTCTTGTACTTACTGTGTCCCATCCACTGAGTGTGCATTGAACCCGCCACGGTGGTTTAGTGGTTATGGGGCTCGACTGCTGACTCGCAGGTCGCGGGATCGAATCCCGGCCGCGGCGGCCGCATTTTCGATGGAGGCGAAAATGCGTCAGGCCCGTGTGCATTTAGGTGGACGTTAAAGAACCCCAGGTGATAGAAATATCCGGAGCCCTCCACTACGGCGTTCCTCATAATCATATCGTAGTTTTGGGACGTTAAACCCCGACAATTATTATTATATTCAGTTTGCGTTGGAGCGATAGAGAGCCCGAAGGTCGCTTGGCTCGCTGCAGCGGATGCGTTTCCTCGGGCCAGTGTTTTCTTGAGCTGCACTTAGTTGGATGATAGAAGATAAATATCCTAGGCTTACTTCGCATCGCATTCCGATTTGTTGATAATGCATTCATTACTTCGCCCTTGTGGTGAAACTGCTAATTTTGGAAGGAAATAAGCTTAGTAATTGGGCGCACACAAAACGTTAAACAAACTCAGAAACACTTGCGTTGAATTGATGGGCACGTATCGGTAAACAAATGTGTAAATAAATAACGATAATAATAATTTGTGGTGTTTTATATCCCAAAACCAAGATATGATTATGAGTGATGCCGTAGTGGAGGCCTCTGGAAATTTCGATCGCCGTGGCTTACTTACCGTCGTCTAAGTCTAAGCACACGAGCCTCTAAAATTTTGTATGCATGGAAGCGCGGCCGCGATAGCCACGATTCTATCGCGCGACCTTCATGTCAGCAGTCTAGCACAACAACCACTAGACCACTGTGGAGGGTGAATAAATAGCGAGTCGTTACCAGACTATAGTCGGTACAACTTTAGAAGGCAGCGGCATTTTCCCCTCAAAGGCGGATGCACACGAGCCTCCACCAATAGGCGCGCACTTCAGGTGACGTAATGAGCCGGACGGCCGGTGACCCCGCCGACGGAGACAGCAGTCACAATTTTTTGAGCGGGACTATTTCTTTAGTCGCGGAGGCAATTGGCTGCTGCGCTTCGGTCATCTGGGTGCGGCCTCTCCTGTCTTCTAAAATTGTACCCGACTATAGATTAGCAGCTTACAGTGAAACCTTAAAAACATGAGAGCCAAATTTTTCGGAAGCGCGCTCATCGCTAAGCAAGCAAATAGAAAATCCATGCATGATTTCCATCGCGACTTGTCTAAGGGATGCGTAAGCGAAGAGTTCTATTGCAGGAAACTCCATGGTTACGCTCTGCTCTGAAACGCTGTCTGGCTACAAATAAGGAGGGAGGGCGTCGCTCATCGTTCATCAACGCCTTCAACATGGAAGGCGCATCTTGCGAACACCGAGACGCGTGCTCGGTGTTCACAAGACCCTAGCTTGCTTGGCTAAACTTTGCCCAATCACATCCCCCCCCCCTTCTATGCTATACTGTACATCGCTGCGCGATCTTTTTTTCTCCTTTTTCTGTATCTGTTTCTGTCTATCTCTTTCTCTCTCTTTCTTTCTCTGTCTTTCTATCTTTTACAGCGAAAGCTGTTATGAGATCATTTCACTGGCCGTTTTTGGCGCCGTAGTTGTCCGCCGCCGCAGCCGGTGTCCGTAACCAGTATCGCTCGAAATAAGAAAAAAAAAACGAAATAAGAAAGAAATTCCAGGATGGAACGAGGTTCGAACCTGGGCCCTCTGCGTGGGAGCCCAGTATTTAACCTCTGAGCCATGCCGGTGCTTGAAACTGCTTTGCAAAAATGTCCTGTACAGGCTTCATGTCGGGAAGAAACCACATCAGCAAATGCAATATAGCGTGGTAGAAGAGTACAATAAGCACCAAGCGTCGCACAACGCGAATTCTGCAAACAGGCGTCACACAATGCGAATTGCGCAACGAGTAGGTTGTTGAATGCTTCCAACCCATTACAAAGGGCTCTGCCATAATTCTTCATCGTCATCAGGCACAGCATCAATAAAGTGCGCATAGTGCCTTACATGCGTTTAGCAGGTACCAACGCTCTTCGTAGAATGACGAACAATGGCACAGTGCCTGCTGCCCTACTTCTCAAAAATTACAATGATTTATAGCGTAGTGGGTTCCTCCCAAGTGCACTTGTATTGGTTGCCAAGGAAGCCCATAAGCGCGTGATCCATTTCCTCGGGGTCTCAATAAAGTTCTTCAGCCCCCCCCCCCCCCCCCGCCCCGTCTCTCTCCCACGTCAATGTAAGTTATACAGCATCACGGGAGAGGGAAATAGCGACTGGGCGTCACCCAATGCAAATTACTAACTGGTGGGCCGTTTAAAGCTTCCAACCCGTTACAAAGAGCTGAGCCATAATTCTTCACCGTCATTAGGCGTCGCGTCAACAAAGTGCACATAATGCCTTACAGACGTGTAGCTGGTGCCTCGCTTCTCCGCAGAATGACAAATAATGGCTTAGAAGGTGCTTCCCAACTTCACAAAAATTGTGATTTATGGCGTAGTGGGTACCTTTCTAGTGTACTTGTATTGTAGCCCCAAGAGTGCTTACAACGGGCTCTAGAAACGCCGCTCTTCCAGCTTTCGCTGTGACTGTGCTGCGGGTTCAGCGCACGCCTGGCGTTTTTTTTCTCTTTCTTCTCGTTCTTTTTGTCTGTATTTCTCTTTCTCTCTCTCTCTCTCTGTAGTCATTCTCTCGTCTTCTATTTTTTACTCTTTCTTCCCTTTATTTCTATCTATTTCTCCCTTTCACTTTATTGCTCTTTATTTTTTACTCATTCTATCTTTATCTCTCTTTATTCCCTTTCATTATCAATATTTTTCTCTTTTTCTTTCTATGTCTTTCTTTCTCTCTCTCCCTGTTGTTCCATCACGTCCTTTCTCTCTTTCTTTCTCTCTCTCTTTCTGTAGTCCTTCCCTCGCCTTCTATCTTTTTGTACTTCTTTCTCTCTTCCTCTGCACTCGTTTTTCTCGCCTCCTTTTCCTCCTACGCACACTCAGATCTGTCCTCCACAGCCTCACTTCCTTTTTCCACTCCGTTTCTATGCAAGGCTATGTTCTGCACTGCAAGCGTGCCTTGCAGAGCGTAAGGTGAGCGTCGTAACCGAGTGCTTAAGACGCTCACTCCAGATCGTGGGTATGCGGGTTGGAATCTCGCCTCGTCAAGAATTTGTTTCCCAAAGAGTTTCTCGTTTCTCTGTCTTTATTTATCTTTATTAATTTATCTCTTTTTAGGGGCGAAGCTCCTTAAGGCGGCACCCGTTCGTCTCTCGTAGTAGTGCTTAACCAGTCGTAACGCTAGTACCAGATCTTGACCTCCAAGGTGGTGCCGGTGGGAGATTTTTCCTGTGCGTTGTTGAACAATAAAAAATTCGCAGCGTGCGCGTTAACTAAAAGCCGAATTCTTCTGTCTCTCATTCCCCATTAGCAGCCATTGGCATGTTCCAGTAGGAAACATTAGTAGAAGTAGAAGTGTAAGTGTTAGCTAAAAGCCGACTTCTTCTGTCTCTCATTCCCATTAGCAGCCATTGTTTACCTCCAAGGTAGTGCCTGGTGAGGTTTCTCCTGTGCGTGATTAAACAATAAAAATTTTGTTCAGAACGCCGTTGATCGACGAAATAAACCAACGAAAGACGCCAGATGTTTTCTTAAAGCAAAACGAAAGAACGCCAGATGTTTTCTAAAGCAAAACGAAAAGACGCCAGCTGCTTAACGAAAGACGCCAGATGTTTTCTAAAGCAATGGTTTTCTAAACAATGAAAATTCACAGCGTACATGTAAAATTAAAGTGAGCTGCAAGTCGTCATAACTCATCGAACCTTTAGTATAAACGCGCCCGATCTCACGTCGGTGATGATGTACCGGGCAGAATTCACGGAAGATTCACGGTTTACCGATGAACCTCCGCAGCTTCGCCCACTCATCATCATTCACTCCGTGTATATGCTGTGATTTTTTTCTCTCTCTCTCTCTCTCTCTTTGTACTCGTTCTCTCGCCCTTCGGAGTTATTGCGCCACGCGCCGGACAGATCTGTGCACGTTTTCTGGGAGCGAACCAGAAGATGTAGAAGACAATGACGACGAAGAAGAGGACGAATCGGAGCGCGTGCCGGTTCATGATGATGAAAATTTCTATTCGCTCTGCACGCACTAACGGTCCGCTTAAACAGGTCCACTGTAAAAAATAAAGGTTACTAAAATGAACTATTGGGCTAGTTGGTTGATCATACTAGCAAGAGGCCACGCACACCGGGTGAGAGGACGACACGGTACAAAAAGACGTGCACAAGCGCTGAATGTCATTTGCATTGTCTTGACCTTTCACCCGATGTGCGCGGAAGCCGAACCCACAACCCAGAAGCCGAACCGTGTAGGTTCGGCTTCCGGGTGTCATTTACGCTTTTTCAGTTCGATAATCCACTTTCTAAAGCGCAAGAGGGCAAGAGAACGCTGTTTCTCTTCATCCACAATGATCATTTGACCAGTGACATCAGTGAGGAATACAACGTTCGAAGGAGGCATGCTAGCCAGCTTGCCTTATCATTGCATGACAAAAACTTACGTTCTCTACATAACAAAGGGCCGTCATCAATGCAAGCGTACAGATCCCCTCCCCCCAAATACAGTTCATGATGTGTCTGTAATGACACCTACGCTTTAACATAAAAGCAAAGAAACAAAAAACTTATGAGAAATAATGTGCACATTGAGCACTATTTTATTTAACCTTTTCCTCAAAAGAAATGTTCAGTGAATAATCTGTGATCGGGACACGTGAACTTATTTCAGCCCCTGTGTAATTTTTGTGCTGAAAAGCTCAATGTGGCCATGAGTGTACCAAACTCCAAGCAGCAGTATGAAAGGCGCAGCATGGAATCCGCATTCTGCATCGTGGAGAGGAAGAAAAACCGCGCCTGAACGAGCATGTCAAAGACACTAGAAGACGTTCACATCTCAATCTTTCTACGGCAGACGAGCCTGCAAAAGAAGTCGTGCCTTAATTTGTTCGCCGTGTCTCCCCTTCAAAACACACACGGTACCAACACGTGCGCCAAAACTACTTGTGTATGTCGATGCGTTCCCGTTTTGTTTAATATTTAAGCGGCCATCTGCGATACCGGAAAAATAACATCAACGTGACAGTGCAAGAACGAAACTGAAGTGCGCAAAGGCCCAACTCATTCGTATAATGTACCAGGAGGAGGGCAAAAACAGCTTTTCCGTGCTCTTTTCTGTAAAGTTTGCAGTCGGAACTGGAATGAAAATGAATGGCTTCATGATGCAGCGCAAACTATTTTGTGTGTGCAATGTTCTGTATGATATGATGCACCAGAAGTTTCTATTTAGAGCTCAGCCCTTAGGCACCCGTTCATGGGCTGAGCGTCGTCCCCGCTTGCAAAATGTGCATATGAAGGTTGTTTCATATAACTAGCACCAAGTATTAAAAAAAAGCAAAAAAGCAAACGTGCTACGCGTCTCGCATTGTCACAGTATTGTTCTGGGCCACAGAGCACGACAGCATATTTTTTCCATCCCGCCAAGCTCGGTAATTAAAGGGACACTAAAGACAAACAATTAATCGGTTTAGATCAATAAATTGTGCTCTGAGAACTTTAATGTCGTTAATTTTCCCATCATAGCTTTATTAATGGAGGAGAAAATCAAGTTCAAAGTTTCATTTTTAAATTTCGCGCCCGAAACTCTCCGCGTGAAGCCACGGATTTCAAAGTGTATTTATTGTATTTCTGCGCCATTGGCTAAACAGAATTACCCCAAACTTGGTATGTTAAGTCAATGGCCCCCTCAGAGGACAATGTACTTCATGTTTACCGATTAGGAACTACGTAGTCCCTAGTAGGCGCCGTCAAAACATGTGACGTCACGGCAAATGGTGCGGAAATTTCAAGGTGGCGTCGCCACCCACATTTTGTTTTTGCGCGTTTTCTCGCTTACTAAGCGTCTTCTGGTTGCAAGCGTGGTGTTTTTGGGATTATAAAAGAGTACATTACTAATATGAGAAAAAGCGTTTTGCTCTTTAGTGCCCCTTTAATAAAGATTGGTTGATGAGCTTTTTAAATAGTATCACGTGGTCCTGACGCTGACGAAGGCAGCAGTCGGTGTGTCCAAAATGAAACTCTTTATTTGGCCGAACTTGTGGCCGTGAAACGGAAAGTCAACCTACAGCAATACACATTGTATATACGTACACTGATAGTGGCGAACAGAGCGTCGGCTTTCGATAAACTGAACATTGCTAGGATGCGCCGCCTACATCGTGCATCGTGCTTATCACTGGCGGTTGCGCCAGCTCTGGAACAATCTTGACTATTCGCGTCATATGCACAATATTGACAAAATGATCTACTACAATAAGGAATGTTTCCGGACATTCTAGCGCGGCCCGCGCAAGACAGCGATAACACGAGCACCGGACCAGTTACACAAACATAGAAAAAGAAGCGCGCGTGGATTTGCCCCCTCTCTGAAAAAGCATCGCCCCGGTGCTTAAAGCAGAACACAGAATTGAAAACATGCATGCAATACAAAAGAAACATAATAAATCAAGTAAAAAGTGGAGTCCACAGGTTCCTTAAAGTGCATAGAAAGGCTTCAGGCGTACTATATGCACGACCTCGGGGCGTGCCGGTGCCGCTGAAAGTTCGTCATACCATGGGGAATAACCTCGTAGTCAAGTTCCCCGAGACTTCGAAGCTCTCTGTACGGTCCGAAGTATCGTCGAAGAAGCTTCTCGCTTAGTCCGCGTCGGCATATTGGCATCGAGACCCAGACACGGCCGCCAGGCTGGTATTCCACGTGGCGGCGTCGAAGGTTGCAACGACGGCTGTCGGTTTTTTGCTGGCTCTGCATGCGCAGACGGGCGAGTTGTCGGGCTTCGGTGCACTCAAGGTAGATGGTGACGTCGAAGTTTTCTTCGTCGGAGACGTTGGGTAACATGGCGTTCCATCTCCCACTAAAGGGAACCATGTGTGGATGCGAAGCAGCGGGGAGTTGATTAGCTTGAGCGGGAGATGGTGTAATTTTATTGAGAGGACGAATGAGAATATAACAGAAGAGAGACAACGCCGCTCGACGTTGACGTTTCGATTCGGCTTCGCGTTGCCGCGCCGCCTCGAGATCCGCCGCTCGACGTTGACGCTTTGATTCGGCCTCCCGAGCCCGGAGTTTAGGGTTCGCCTGCCGCTGTTCACGTTTCCTTTCGGCTGCGCGAGCCCGAAGTTCGGTATTTGCCACGTCGCCACTCCCGTTTCGCGGCAGCGGCCCAAGCGCTCATCGTGGCGCTGCACAGGAGAGAGAATGAGGCGCGCGCGCTCCGTCGATTTCATACCGCGGAACTACCGTGGCGCCCCCAGCGGAGTATGCAGCTGTCGCACCACCTGTCGTGCGCGCCTCTCCGTAGAGTAGAGGATTCCTAGAGGAGAGGGGGGAGAGTAGGAGAGGAGACAGAGGGGGAGGGGACGCGCATGCGCAGTGGGGGGGGGGGGGGGGGTGGACGCCGCGGGACGCGGAAGTCGGGGACAAAGCCCCCGCCATAAGCTGCTTCGCATCTAAAAAACAGCGTTGGTTTGAGTCGCTGCGACGGACAATCTTTCCATCAGTGGAGTCATCTGATTTCATGTTCTGGGCAGTTGTCGGTCCCTTTAATTCAGAGGCCGTAGGCTCGAGCAATAAGAAGCACCGAGCAAACTGTGCAACAAAGTACCAGCAGACTGCTTCGAGAGTCCCATGTACGTCATGTTACGTCATTCTACAACGGCCGCCGCTAATCGGGAGATCTGTTGCGAGTTTCATACGCATGAAAAAGAAGACCGAATAGTACTATATAAGGCTGGAATTGGCTGGAATTGACTTGGAATGTGAGGTCTTCGCAGTGCAAACACATGGCGTACCCGGTAGTTCCCAATGCTTGCAATATGAAGGAACTGTTCCTTTAAATGGACACTAAAGGCAAATATAAAGTCGGCATGGACTTCTGCAGTGCCATTCCAGAAAGCTTGCAGCACTTGTTTCGTGCCAAGGAAATTCTTAGTTAGAAAGATGATCACGTTTTAGTGGTGCGCATACCGTTAGCGCAATTCAAACCACCCACCTGCGACGGACTCGGGACTTAGGCATTCTCCCCAAATCCGCCTGTAGCGGGCGCTAGGCAACGCTTTCTGTTCTCTGGCAACACTGCGCCTGAACCGGAAATGCACCCAGGAATACTTCTTGTTGTGCTTTTTTTCGTATATTTGTTTTCCACAGATGGAATAATTCCAACGCACCCTTCGCTTGTGTGATCCACGTCGGACAAATTTTCATCCTCTCTGAGGAATTTCGCAGAAGGGTACTGACGCCTCAGTTGACGTGAAAGCACGCAGAGGGGCGGCTATTGAAATCAGCCACGAAACTGATATGCAGCCTTTTCTATTAATACAGTTTTACTTTATCTAATCCCTGAAACCATTTCTTTATTTTTGCATTTACCTTACGTGGGCATACAGCATCCTGACAAAACCATTTATTGTTCTTCCCAATTGTCTCTCGTTTTTTTTGTTTATTTTTTTGGCGCTGTTCATTACTATGCATCCGTACCAACTAGCCGAGCTTACCAGTCTTTTGATGCCATAGAGCCAAATTACCACATCATAAACCCGAAGCCCACGGCTACTGGCTGATTTGAGGATCGTGCGCTGCATGGTTACTGTGGCCGCCGCGGGATGCCGCCACATACCCTCTCATGCGCTCGCGATCGCACGGAAATTACGCCGCGCGTTCAAAGAAAAAAAAAGAAAAGGTGCTCAAGGTCATGACGCGCTCTGACAAAGGGACGCATCTTCCTGTCCCCTTACCATCCTCCTCCCTGCGTAGCTTTCAGAGCGCTCCCTAGTACGAAAGGGCAGAGAAAGCGCTTGACACATGCGACATATCCCTGTAACTCTTTTCGTACTTGACGGATTCTAAAAAAAGTTTACAGCAGGCTATTCGTGAGGCAATAAACTCTTTTAATGAAGCCATTTGAAGATTATTTGAAAAAGTGTTGCAGGCCTCTTTAAGAATGACGCAGAATGAGTTGGAACGAAAAGTGACGGGTAAGAGACATAGAAAGGATGCCGAGTGGATTAGCAAAAAAAGAAAAAGAAAACAAGGATAGCCGACATTCTAGCTCACACTAGGAGAAGAACGTGAATCTGGACAGGTCACACAATTCGAAAGACAGATAGACGATGGTCATTCAAAGTGACGAAATAGTTACCAAAAGATGGGAAACTTTGCCGAGAATGGCAGAGGGTTAGATTGGGAGAAAATTAAGAAATTTGTTGGCACTAAATGGCATCTGCTCGCGCAGGTCAGGGCAAACTGATAATCATTGTGAGAGGCCTTCGTCCTGAAGCGCACATAAAATAGGCTGATGAAGATTATGAAGGCTGTTCTCATATTTCCCTCTTTTTGCCTTATAGCCTGCCCTGCCACGCATATTCATGAAAGCTTAATTCATAGCTACACACCTATCTGTCAACACCATTGACATATATGGTCTCGGTTTATCAATATTAACTGACTACAATGTCAACAAGTGCAGTTCTTTAAATGCTGTTCACAGGAAGTTCTTCCAAATACGAAGTCCACATGTGCGAGTTACGAATACACCCAACTGTGATGCGACGTCGTGAATATCTGCGGCTACGTTTCCAAAAATCTTCCTTTTGCGGTTTGTGGTGTGCGAGTAACGCACTGACTCGTTCGCTTTCCGGGCCCCAACACTTCTATACCGCGACATGCGGTCACTTGCTACTACGGTTCCCTAGCGCGAGGATATTGTGCACGGTTTAAGTCCTTGTTGGTTTCTTGCAGCGTCCGTAAAGCTTCTGTCCCCGCGAGGCGGCGCCTTTGGAGATCCACGGCCGCTTTTTCACCTGTATCTTGTTCCGCTTTAAGAAAGCGGCCCTAAGCCGGCGGTCAATAACAGACTATTAGGCTATTGTGGCGAATTAGCGGGCCCCACACTGCGGCGCTGGAAGATATTGAATACGGTGTCAAGGATTCGTGGGAGTGCTGCCCTGTCCGATTGATCCTGGACAGCGGGAGGGCGTCTTGCCGTCAACGCTATGGTTACTATGGAAAAACAAGTTTAGCTACGGCAGCGGCGCTTTTCCGCTCCGTTTATGCATTTGTCAATGTTTCTTTTTTTCCTTTTCTACGCTGCACTGTTAAAGGTTTCAAAGCTTTGCGAGCCCCGCCAATGCACTCCTTCCGCTGGCTATATAGGGAGAGGCGGCAGCACCACAGCTTCCAAGCAGTCGTTGTCACCGGACTGAGTATGACAAGAAATAGCATGCAGTATCATATTCATTTACGTGTGATGTGCACGGTTTTTTACCACTGTTTTCGCTATTTAATAATGGTGGGGTGGTTCCTGTATGCCACCATGTTGCCAAAGCAGCGTCGAGTAATTGAAAATGAGCTATGTGCTCTAAGGAGAGGAAGGTGAAATAGAGAGCGAAAAGCAGGAAGGTTGTGTCAAGTGAAATGTTCAGAGTGAGGGAACAAAACGTGCTTGCTAGCGCTCTTGCAACGTGATGTATCTTTCGCAGTCTGTCGCACACACTACAGACCTATAGTGTAGCAACGTGCTACATACGTATAACAGTGTGTAGACGCAAACATCTTCGAGGAAGATTCCCCAAACTCCTACCAAGACGTTACAACTCCCTGTGGCGCTATAAATTAATTTAATGCGACAGCGACATCCCGTGGAGCGTCAAAACGATGACGTTAGGAAACCGATCTGCCGTCTATACTATATTCCGCATGTGCGCCTCCGCTTTGCAGCACCAGTATATGTATCGAAACTTGCAGCTGCGTCACCCTGCAGCGAGACCATGTCGTCGCTTTTGGCGTCGGATGAATGCGAGCGTCCGTCTGCACTCGAGCAAGGCGCAAGAGCATATTGCTTTCGATCCCTTCGCATCGCTCGCAGAAATGTTTTGATGCTACAATTGGTCGAAGTCATCACATTCGCCGTAGACGTCTCCCGACGTCACACCTTTTGTAGCTCTCTTTTGACGTTTTCGCTAAAGGTTATCGCAACAATTCTGTAAAAGGAGCAACGTTTCGTTTCTAGACTTCACATTTCAAATGAATTATCTTTATGTCGAGTGTTTCTTGTCAAAATTTGTCACAACATTCTTTGCAAGCACCTTACTTCACGCTGTAATCAGCTTTGTGCCGTGTCACCATTTGATTTCGACCGAACTAGGTGTGCCCTAGGATCCCAGGGCCTTGTATTCCGTCAAGGGCCACCGCCCAGTTTATGAAGCACAGTCGAGGGCGTCCTTCTAGCTACGCATAATAAACATACAAAGGAGATCTAGATATACTGCGCGGAAGGAAACAAGGATGACAAGCGCAGACTATCAAATGAAGGTTTGTTTTTCGTAAACCATATATAAATGACTAAAACGGGAAGTGACAGAAAACAAGATGAGTTAGCGGCTGAAAAAAGCCATAAAACTTGGACAACCAATGCACGAGGAAAACGGGGGAGTCAGAAGACTCTTGCCGGTAACACTCCTACGGGGGTCAAGTGACCCACACCGAAGCGTCAAGCGGCTTCACAAGTATTTTAAGCTACTCATTTGAGCCTTGCTCTACTTTAGCGCGACTACTGTTGAAAAGAGTGGAGTATTCATTTTAAGCAAGTACAATAACACTTGCCGTTCTGCCCAGCGACTGCAAAAAAAGGAATAGTTCAATTTTAGCATTATTTTAATAAAACTCGTCAAAACAACACATATTTTCGTTCGGGTAATTTTGCCTTAGAGTGTAGGGAGTCAGACGACTCTTGCCGGTAACACTCCTACGGGGGTCAAGTGACCCACACCGAAGCGTCAAGCGGCTTCACAAGCATTTTAAGCTACTCATTTGACCCTTGCTCTACTTTTGCGCGACCACTGTTGAAAATAGTGGAGTATTCATTTTAAGCAAGTACAATAACACTTGCCGTTCTGCCCAGCGACTGCAAAAAAAGGAATAGTTCAATTTTAGCATTATTTTAATAAAACTCGTCAAAACAACACATATTTTCGTTCGGGTAATTTTGCCTTAGAGTGTAGGGAGTCAGACGACTCTTGCCGGTAACACTCCTACGGGGGTCAAGTGACCCACACCGAAGCGTCAAGCGGCTTCACAAGCATTTTAAGCTACTCATTTGACCCTTGCTCTACTTTTGCGCGACCACTGTTGAAAATAGTGGAGTATTCATTTTAAGCAAGTACAATAACACTTGCCGTTCTGCCCAGCGACTGCAAAAAAAGGAATAGTTCAATTTTAGCATTATTTTAATAAAACTCGTCAAAACAACACATATTTTCGTTCGGGTAATTTTGCCTTAGAGTGTAGGGAGTCAGACGACTCTTGCCGGTAACACTCCTACGGGGGTCAAGTGACCCACACCGAAGCGTCAAGCGGCTTCACAAGCATTTTAAGCTACTCATTTGACCCTTGCTCTACTTTTGCGCGACCACTGTTGAAAACAGTGGAGTATTCATTTTAAGCAAGTACAATAACACTTGCCGTTCTGCCCAGCGACTGCAAAAAAAGGAATAGTTCAATTTTAGCATTATTTTAATAAAACTCGTCAAAACAACACATATTTTCGTTCGGGTAATTTTGCCTTAGAGTGTAGGGAGTCAGACGACTCTTGCCGGTAACACTCCTACGGGGGTCAAGTGACCCACACCGAAGCGTCAAGCGGCTTCACAAGCATTTTAAGCTACTCATTTGACCCTTGCTCTACTTTTGCGCGACCACTGTTGAAAATAGTGGAGTATTCATTTTAAGCAAGTACAATAACACTTGCCGTTCTGCCCAGCGACTGCAAAAAAAGGAATAGTTCAATTTTAGCATTATTTTAATAAAACCCGTAAAACAACACATATTTTCCTGCAAAGTTATACAGAAAGTGCGAAAAGATGGTCAGTGATTTCGAATTTAGAAGTTAAGGTATTCCTCATTTACATGCTTGTATGAGTATAGCTAACTAAAATGTGTGACTGTGATGTGCATAGTGCCATATGGTGCTAAATAAACAGCAGAAATTGGCGTCATGTTTCCATATTTATTCCTTATGATTACGCATAAATCAAAAAGTTGTGATGCGTGGAGACACAAGACTTGTGGCTTGCTAGGTTGTCTCTCCTGCTCAGCGTGAGCACCATGGAAAACGGTATCTGAAAAGCATAACGTGATATTATGATGAGAAAATGAAATTGCAGTAAAGGTTTGCAAAATCTACAGAATAAGTGGTCCACACAGACATATTAAGGCTAACAACAAAACAACAAATGCAAACAAACATGGTAAGGAAGCAAGTTTTTTGCCGTTATCGTGTAAAACACAACTTGCAAATAATAGCTTTTGCAACACATCACTTGGCGACAAACGTGCAGCACAAGATGATGTGAGCCTCTTTTAAACAACAAAAGAAAAAGGTTTAGGCTCCTTTGCGTGGGTGCCACTCACCTCTGTTCCTACGTCGTCATGTTGAACCAAAGGAAATGTAGGACCGACTGCCTCGTTGACAGGGCGAACGCCGCTGTTGATTTTCCCATCACGAGCGGTGAGGCGTCAGACCAGAGCGGCACCTTTGTTTCCCCGAGTGTGGCTGTCAACTGTAGTGAAGAGGCGAAAGAAGTGATCTGGGATTCGGGGAATAACCAAAACACACACATTGATTATTTGTATTTAAAACCACCCTTTGTTCAACACACCGTTATTGTACACACATCTGCCACGAGTGTTTCGTTCAAATTTCGCAACAAAAGAAATTTTCACGTAAAAAGCAGCGGGAACCTCGTCTCGCAATAGGCACTGGCTATACACGAATGAAAGCACTTCTTTTCTGAGAAATCGCTTCAAAATTTGGTGTCAGAATAAACACGGCTTTGCGCCGGCATATCCCGACACCAAAGCACATCCTCCGGCAGTCAGGGGCACGCCGTGAGCGGTTACTGATCGCATGTTTTAGAAACACAACCCATCCTTAAATACTCAGATAAACACATGCGAGTACGAGGGCCCGAATGACACCGAGCACGTGCGTACGCCGTCTACGTCGAGGTCAGACATGTCATATGCTAGAATTACCGCACATAGCTTCCACAATCACGTACACTCACTCGATTCTGTTATAATTCCCAATGCCATCGCAGTGTATGCAATCCACGAAAACAGCAAACAGAAACGAGGGAAAAGAGTGCACGGCGGCGACCGCAATAACGCGCGCCGTCGAAAGTCTAGAGTTTTTCACTTTACCGGCGAAGCGTGTCCAACTTGAATGACTACCACGTACGTTCTGGAAGCATCGTACTATATCGGCACCTCAAACTACCGTCTTTAAGCCAACAAAAACCATTATATATAGTGCGTCTGAGCGTTCTGTACACAGACATTTTTTTTTTCACGTTCCCACGCGCCGAAGCACGCTGCACACTGAAGGACGATGGAAATGTTATTATGAAGCAGACTAAAGTGCATCTCAGCACGACATCTTGCACCTTCAGGGGTGCAGACACAACGTGCGATCAGCAAGAAATGACCCTAAATAATTTTTTGCATCGCTCACTATAAGGGAGCTTGCACAGCAACGCGCATAACGGTGGCAACTCGTTAACTGACAGCTTTAGTTGGGCATTCGCAACAGCCCTGCGGACACAGGCTGGCAGATAACTTCCGCAGAGCTGCTGCAGACGCGTAGCTAAAGCTGTATAATTATTAACTACGAAAGCAGTGCACTCACCGTTAACTGGAGCCCGTTGTCCGTGTCCGCAGCTCCAGGAATGTTCCGCCCCCCAAGCTTCACTTCGTGCACGGAGCCGGCGTCAACACTACCGAAGACGCGCATGAACAGACACGCAACCCGCGCAACCAACACAACCACGCAACGCATTCCAATAGACGAGGAGACTGAGAGAGGAGGCAGAAGCGGCGCGCCGCCCCGGCGCCGTTGTGGCGCGTTGTCTCGTCTCCATCGGCGAGCCAACGCGCCACAACGGCGCTAAAGGGCAAGCGCGTGATATGTAAGCTGTATAGGCACCGTACAGTCGAGTTTTCCAGTGCGACTGCAGCGCCAGAACGCAAAACCTAGCGGACAAAAAACTCAATAATGAGACGGGGTTGCTCAAAATGGAACGCGATGTGCGCGTCTCCCTCTCTGAATGAGTAGGCGGACTGCGGCCGGGATACACGGGGGACGCGTTCGCGCGTCTGTTTTCTGCGTGCCCCTAACGGCCAATGCCAGTGAACTTGGGACGGGCCAGTGCGAGCAACGCAGCTCCCTCTGGCCAGTGTACGGTGCCTATACGGTGGCGCCGCCAATAGAAACCTGCTTCAGGAGAGTCGACACAGGTGCATGCCTGAGCGAACAGACGTGTTCTTCTGAGCTCTTGCGTATGCGAGAGACGCTGTGGCGTCTCTTGCATTTCGCCGCCAGTGTTGTTCGCCTTTTGCGTATGTTCTTATCTACTGTGAGTACGAGTCGCCCGGTGAGACTGCCTCCGTGTCTGTGACTGTGCTTTCGACGCCCTTCGGTGGTTTTTCGTGTCGCGTGTTTCCTACCGCGAGGCACGAACGCTACCATGGCCGAGTCTGCACCCCCCGCTTCGCGCGTCCCTCGCAAGTGCCATCGCCGCTCTTGTAGTGCGTCAGCGGCGTCCCTGGTGCCCACCAGCTACGAGGAGCACCGACTCTGTCAGACCCTTCAAGCAAACGCTGCCACTATTGTGGACTTGTGGCAGACGAGACGCGCCGCCTCCTCAGCTGCGTCTGCCGCGATCTCGGCCGCTCCTGTTTAGTCACTGGAACGGGAAAAGTACCGCGACCGTCGTGCGCGCCGCCATATTTGGTCCAGCGCCGCCGAAGCTGCGGCGGTGCGGTGTTGATTTCGCGTGGAGTAACGCATGTTTTACGCATTGCGTGCGCTTTTGCAGCCCCGAATGAAGCATACCGTTGTTCTCTGACTGATTAGGAAAGAAATAGCGGCAATTTTCACTCGCCTACATGCTCACGCACGCGTACTAACGCGATAAAGAAATGCGAACTGCGCGGCATTTACGCGCTCGGCTGTCTGCATTTATTAAATGCAAAGCATTTCCTGGCGAATTTCTGTGACTTTGTACGTATCTATCTATCTATCTATCTATCTATCTATCTATCTATCTATCTATCTATCTATCTATCTATCTATCTATCTATCTATCTATCTATCTATCTATCTATCTATCTATCTATCTATCCGCCCCCGACTTTGTGCTGTCCTGGCCGCTTCGTTAATGGGAAGTACACCAAATTTGGTATGGCATAACATGACTGTATGACGAATTTAAATTAAGGTGATAACATGAAAATAATGACAAGCATGCCATGTACGGCATGATTTACATGCCACGCTCAGGGTGCGATCGCGGCCGCTTCGATAGCTTGATACACAACAATGGTATGGCGTGACAAGAGTGTATGACGAACATATGTGACTGGTTATAATGTGCAAATCATGACAGACATGCCATGCAAAACATGATTTACATTACATGGTTTCGGGGCGCTCGTGGTCGTTTAATGAAATGCATATATACCAAAACTTTTATGACGAGCTATTTCTGTATGACAAACGTTAGTGACATGTGGTAACATGAAAATCATGACTTCCATGTCATGTACGGCATGACTTACTTGCCACGTTCATGCTGCGATGGCGGGTGGTTCGCTAGCTTGAAATGCACCCAAGTTGGTTTAGCGTGAGGTGACTGTATGACGAGCACGAATGACAAGTGGTAACGTGAAAATCAGGACGGTATTTATGTTGGTCATACAGTCACGTCACGCAATACGATTTTGGTGCATATCAAACAAGCGAACCGGCCGCGAGAGCATGATGAGCATGGAATGTAAATCATGCTTTACATGACATGCGTGCCATTATTTTCATGTTACCACCTGTTATTCACGTTCGCATTACAGTCACGTCACGCAATACCGATTTTGGTGCATATCAAGCAAGCGAACCGGACGCGAGAGAATCATGAGCATGGCATTTAAATCATGCCTTACATGACATGCGTACCATTATTTTCATGTTACTGCACGGTATTTATGTTCGTCATACAGTCACGTCACGGAATACCGATTTTGGTGCATATCAAACAAGCGAACCGGCCGCGAGAGCATCATGAGCATGGCATGTAAATCATGCCTTACATGACATGCGTGCCATTATTTTCATGTTACCACCTGTTATTTAGGTTCGCATTACAGTCACGTCACGCAAACCGATTTTGGTGCATATCATGCAAGCGAACCGGCCGCGAGAGCATCATGAGCATGGCATGAATATCATGCCTTACATGACATGCATACGATTATTTTCATGTTACCGCAGAGTATTTATGTTCGTCATACAGTCACGTCACGGAATACCGATTTTGGTGCATATCAAGCAAGCGAACCGGCCGCGAGAGCATCAGTCATTATTTTCATGCTACCACCTGTTATTAAATGCGAAGCATTTCTTAGCGAACCTCTGGCACTTTGAGCGTTTCTATCTATCTATCTATCTATCTATCTATCTATCTATCTATCTATCTATCTATCTATCTATCTATCTATCTATCTATCTATCTATCTATCTATCTATCTATCTATCTATCTATCTATCTATCTATCTATCTATCTATCTAGCCGCCTACGTCTGGGTGCTGTCGTGATCGCCTCCTTAACTTGGTGTAGACCAAAATTAGCATGGGAGGGTAAGACGACTTGAGGAATATGACTGTGTGGTCATGACATGAATAACGTGAAAATCCTGTCGCGTGCGTCGTCAAACCCTTTCCTCCAGACACGTGTGGTAAATACCCGTTTACCACCGGCCGCGGTGTACGGGTATGCGCCACAGGTGATTGACAGTTTATATCTACCCAGGAACAGCGAGAACAGATATTAGTAATTTAAATGCGAGAGCGTTAAGAAAAACCGACATCGGCAGCGTTGACCCGACGAATGGAAAGAATAAAAATCAGGATCCAAGCAGGAACCGAACCCAAGCATTCTGCGTGGCAATCAGGTATTCTACCACAAAGCCACGCCAGGTCTACAAACTGGTTTGGAAAAACAGCCTATGCAGGCGTAATGTCGGTGCAACGTCAGTTGTGGTTGTGGTGTTGGGTATCTAATTTTACAAGAAAGCAATAAACATTACATATGTACTCCTACGAGACAGGCGTCATATCAGATTAACGTCTGTGGTTCCAGTGTTGACTCCGCCTTTATAGCAGTCTAATAAGCATTGCATTTGTATTCCTATGATTCAGCAAGCTTTATTGAAGCATTGCTCGACCCCGGAGGAATACATTAACGAAAGTTACGTATGATATTCACATCATCGCAGCCTAAAGTGCACTTAGTCCGCCAGAACGACGTAGTGTCCTCTTCATTTCTTACGAGGTTGGGCGATAGCCTCATGCTGACCGAGGATGACAGATTGATTGACAGCCGCTTTGTAGACTAGGCTGCGTAGGTCACATACGCCCAGGTAGTCTACGAATGCGGCAAGCGCCATGCACTGATGCACTACGTAGCCCTATCCAGGCCTACCCGCCTCAACGGCCTAAACCTCACCAACGCGATGGGCGACTTCAGATTCCGACATGTCGCCGGCTCTATATACAGACAATTTGTCGACGATATGACTGAGGCATCCACGATTTCTAAAAGCTGTACTATACCTCATACTTCACTACACATGGACCCCTCGCCACCGCGATCGCGACCGGATCCGATAACAAGTCATGAATAGCGTCTAGTGCTCAGAAATCACGGTGATGATGACCTTGTTCAAGAACTGTTAGGAACCCCTTCCACACATGCACACGGGTTCGTGAAACGTGCGTGCTTTCTCCACGATAACGGACAAGTATAAGCACTACATATCAGCTTACCGCTTCTGGTGTTGGTAATACCCACGTTGCCGTTGGCAGCATTACCAAACTTTAAACAACTGGTCATATAACACATATGCGGCTCTTCAGCATATATGTGTGCGTATAAAATTTATACCAATCTTTAGCATCATTTCGTAACGTTTCGCTCAGTAAAAAAAAAAAATACGCCATAGTCAACTTCCCGCCGCATGCTTCGCATATTATCGACTTCCACGGTACGTGGGGTCTGCCGATTTTTTTTGTGTTCGTCATACAGTCACGTCAGGCAGTACCAATGTGGAGCAGTCAGTTTTCATAGCGCGCTGATCATTATATGTGAACCCAAAGGCGTCAATTTTACGCCAAACAAAATAAAATGTTATTGTGCATGAACCTCCTGCGACAACCACGCGAAACAAGCTGCACTAGTGCGGGGTAGGCGCAAACATTCCCCGAAACATTCGCGAATTCTCAATGAAGCGCTTACCTGACAATGCGGGTATCAGTCGTGGGAACAAATTTTTCCCGCCTAATTCTGTGCAGCCACGCACACAGCCCGTCGTTTGGCATCCTTTTTCCCGCCGGGAATAGCAAAGAGGGCCTTACCCGGGCATTCTTCGCTGCTTCGATAGGCTTTCGATGAAGTCTCAAAACGATACGGGATGTCGTAATGTTCCTGCACGCTTTCCTGAGCCTATAAAAACAATCGCCCTCCAAAGCGCCGTGCGTCTGCGCCCGGGAGACACTAGAGAGGCGAGCGGGCTGGACCATTTATGTGGCGAAGCCGCCGAAAGGGCGCGGCGGCGAAGAGAAAAGGAACGCGGTACTTTTCCCGTTACAGTGACTTTACTCCTGTTGCCCCTGTGCTGCCGGACCCATCTGCGAGCCCGATGGCACAATCTGCGCCTCTGCAACAGCCGACTTCAGCCGGCTCACAGTTAGCAACTCCAATATGCTCTATTGACCCCAGCGCTTGCCCGCTGCCTGCGGTCACCCTGGATGAGCAAATGGACTCCACTAGCTCTCGCAAGCGAGGCCGCGATGATGAGGGGAGCGACTGCGACGCTCCACGCAAGCATGTGCCACCAGCACATAACCCATCCCGGCCGGAGACTCATGGTGGCTGCGACGCGCTGCCGCGTCCCACACAGCTTTCAGCAACCGTTGGTGGAATGTCACAGCCGAGCATGGCTGCTCCGACACCAAAACTTCCTCAACACTCCGCCGCGGCTTTTCTGACAAAAAAAAACTCGCAGCCGATGACTGTTAACTCTGTTAGGAAGAAGAAGGGCAAGTCCAAGCGCCGGAGGGCTCCTTCTACTTCACAGCTCCCCGAGAAGCCTGCAATCAACGCCTCAGACACTGAAACCGCGTCGCAATCTCCGTGCCCAAAAGAGGTCCCTCGAAGCGCCAACGGAACAGCTAGTTCCCACCCGCACGCCAGCGATCCTGCACCTGAAGATTTCACGCTGGCTTCCTCAAGGGGCGCTCGTCGACGTGCGCGAGCCCTTGCCTCGTCTCCTGTGCTCCCCGCTGACCCAGCCGTAGCAGGCACAGTTTTATTCAAGCCGTCAGCACCGAACGGTGCCTTCATGCAGAGTTTGCGTCTAGCGCTGGCGTCTGCGTTATCGTCGCGGCCCGGCGTCATCAAAGTGCGAGTCAACAGCCGCCGAAATATCGTGGCAGCTGACGTGTCCTCAGGGGAGTGCATCGAGGAGCTTCTTGGTGTCACGGAGCTCTGCGGCATCCCCGTGTCCGCTCGACTTCCCGCTGACCGAGGATACAGCACGGGGTACCTGCATGGTGTGGAGGGCGATCTTACGGACGACGATCTATTACAGTCCATTGAGTCGAGCGTCCCGTTGGTATCTGCTGCCCGCAACGGGAACACAGTGACGCTTCGATTTGCTGGCCCTGTTCCGCCGGAGCATGTGAGCCTCTACAAGCTGAGGTGTCGTGTGCGTCCTGCCAGGCCGCGTCCACTGCAATGCCTGCAGTGTGGCCGCGTTGGACATGCAACGGCGACCTGTCGGCGAGCCAACTGCTGCCTACGCTGCGGCCGGAGCCACCCCTCTACACAGAGCTGCAGCGCCAGACCTCGTTGTGTCAACTGCGGACACAATTGCCCTGCAAACACTCCTACCTGACATAAATGGCAAAAAGAACGCAAGGTGGCGACCATCATGGCCTCCTCTACGGTCCCACTTTCAAGGCGCGCTGTGCGAGCTATGGTACAGCAAGCGAATCACTCACAGCTTCCGACGCCTCCTGCTAGCGCAGCCGCCCGCACGTATGCTCAGGCCGTCTCCGGCACACCGCCTCCTGCACCAACACCTGTTCCTCAACCGGTTGATGCCTGTTTGGTGCTGCCTAGCCCCGCTTCCAAGGCTTCCCCCGTAAGCCCTGCTATGAAGCAATCTGCTTCGCCCACGGCACAACTCCGGGATGATCCGCGGGACGCCATCATCGCCTCGCTGCAGCTCACAATGCGGGCCGTCGGCGAGCTGCTCCCATCAGGAAGTCCACTAAAAGCCATCTGCCTTCAAGCCGGTGATTTGCAGAACACTCCCAGCCATCATGGCTAGTCCTCAAGGACCCAGCCGCCGCCCACGCGTTTTCCAGTGGGATTGCCAGGGCTTTAGACTACTTTCCCGAGCAGCAGACCGGATTCCGGCGCCACCGCTGCACCGCTGACTCGCTTGGTGACGTCGTCTCGGCACTGGAGCATGCAAGAAACAGGAAGGAAGCGGCCCTTTTAGTGATTTTGGACGTGAAGAGTGCATTCGATGGCCTGCCTCACCTGGCGGTCGAACAGGCACTAGCAACCTTGGGCGTCGGAGGCCGCATGTTGTGCTTTGTGCAGGGCTTTCTGTCTGGCCGTTTTTTCCGCGTGCGAGTCGGCCGAGCTCTCAGCTCTCCACATCCGGTCACGTCAGGTGTGCCACAGGGCTCTGTACTGAGCCCCTTCCTATTTAACGTCGCCTTGGCACATCTGCCTTCTGCCATCCCTTCCGGACAGCGCTACCCGGTCCACTGCTCCATATACGCTGACGACGTCGCCCTGTGGAACTGGGGCCCCACCAGGAATCTGCGCTCTGTCCGATCCTGCCTCCAGGATGCACTGAACGCCGTGGTCGACCACATCGCCTCTGTTGGCCTGGCGGTGTCTTCGGCCAAAATGAAGGCCCTTCTTGTGCACCCGAAGGCGAGAACGCGCAGCCGCGTGGCGCGCCTCACCATCGATGGCTCCATGATTCCGTGGGAGACTACAGTGACCTACCTTGGGCTCCGTATCGACCACCGGCTGTCCTGGGCTCCCGCCATCAAAGAAGCCATGGGGATGGTGAAAAGAGTTCAGAAGGCGGTGAAGTGCATCTTCCTGAGCGGCCGCGGCTGCGCACCATCCTGGGCTCTTCCTCTTCATGCCGCAGCTGCAACCGCGAGGCTCCTGTACGCCTTGCCTCTGTTGGCACTTCCTCTCCGGCAACTGGAGCTCCTCGAGTTGTTGCATAGGGGCTTCATTCGGAGTGTCCTTGGCCTGCCGCGGTCCTCGCAAGTGGCAGCCACCCTGGCAGAGGCGGGCGCCTGGCCCCTCTCCCTGCTCTTACAGCAGCGTGGTCTCCTCCACATCGATCTGCTCGCCCACGCGCCTGATGGACGCCCTCTCCTTGCCCGGCTGGAAAGCCGACCAACATCTCGGATGGGCGCACTGCTACAGGTCTATCGAGAAGCTGTAGGACCTGTGCCTCCAGCCATGCCCCCTCCTCCGCCGACAGTGAAGCCATTGACAGTCACTACCGATCTAGGTCGGCTCTCCAAGCGTCGCTCACCCACCTGCGCTCTCCAGCAGGCAGTCGCCTCCAAGCTAGAGGAAGAGCTGGCTGGTAGGCTTATTGTCTACACAGATGGCTCCGTCCTCCCAGCTACAGGCTCCGCCACGGCCGCCTGCGTCATGCCAGCCCTTGGTAGAAAGGCCTCCTGTCGTCTCCCCTTTGACGCCTGCTCTACCGCCGCAGAGACGGCCGGTCTCCACCTCGCCGTGGACCTCCTGGCAGCAGATCCCCCCATGTGTCCCGTGTCGCACTGCAGGCCGTCGCGAAACCGGAATGGGCGGGCTTCGGAACTCAACCGCTGGTCACCAAGCTGCATGCCCTCCTCGCCAGTGGCGTCGATGTCTCCCTGTATTGGGTCCTATCTCATGTGGGTATTCAGGGAAATGAGCAAGCAGACGCACTGGCGAAGGAGGCACATCACTCTACCGTCGCTGTCTGCCGTGCTGTGGTCGCCTCAGACTATTCGAGGCTGACCTTGAGGCGGCTGTTGCTACACTGCCACCCCGACGAACGTGTGGCCAGGCTGGAACCTCCGACCCAGCTGCCTGACAGGGGCCTCTCCAGGAGGGAGCGGTCCCTTCTACTGTGTCTACGCATCGGCTGCTCCTGGCCTGCGGCACGACGTCATCGGCTCGGCAGAGCTTCGTCACCTGCGTGCAGTGCGTGTGGGGCAGACGAAACAATTGATCACCTGTTGTGTGAGTGCCCAACGCTTCAAGCACAACGAGCTGCCTTGCTCGCCGCACTCCGTCGCCAGGGTATTCCCGCGGCTACACAGAGGGACCTCCTTTTCCCTGCAAAGCACCACACCCAGGTTTTCAAGGCGGTTCTTCGCTTCCTTGA